>NC_064616.1:965576039-965879069 GCF_023898315.1 Schistocerca nitens | reverse complement strand
CTCTCCGCCGCCATCGATATACGGGCAAGAAGCGCTGGCTGGTAGTTTCAGGCACTCTGCTCGAGTAGCGTGTCCTGTGTCCTGCAGTTGTCCAGTTCCTCGTCGATCAGTCTGGCGCCGAAACGGAAGACAACAGACGGAAAGTCGAAGTATTTATTGACTACGGTTCGCAGTTGATCCCACCTTTCATATCACGTCCGGGTCCTCTGTCATTACCCCAAACCTCGTAATGTTTGTCACAGTGTTTGTCTTCTCGAACTCACATCATTTCTCCACCTAAATCACTTTCCCACCTTCCTCCTCACGATACAGTTCCATTCACGTGTTTACCTGTGGTTGCTCGTCAAGCCTGCGATCACCGTCCTCCAATGGACCACAGAAGTATCAAAACTATCAACTAGGCTAATCTCATAGCCACAGTGTTCCGACTGGAAATAGTCATTAACATATCGAGATCATTTCTTTTGAATATATTATCTGCATTTGAAAACACTCAGTGTTCAGTTCCAACCATACCGATTTTTAAGGATACGTATTGATGAAGAAATATGACTTTGCTGCTGATCAACCAGCCCTATCCACGAACCCGCAAATAGGACAAAAATAAATTGAACATATATTCACGAATGTTGAGCGTCACACTGGTTGGCAAATGGCTTATGTTGATTCAAACTCCCCAACCCCGTTTTCCTCACAGAAAAACTGTATCGACAAAGGGGTAAGGCTGCGGCGTGATCCCTTTCAAATAATATTACGTGTTACATTAAATAACGCTCAGGATTACCATTTCTCGTTTATTCTCTGGTCTACAGTCCGAGAACTGGATAGTTGTAGCTCTCTTTGCTAGTCGATCCTGTACAAGCCACTTCATTTCTGTATAACTACTGCAGCCTTCAACTATTTGAATCTGCTTACTACGGTCAAGACCAAGGCTCTACGGGTTTACCCCCATTCCTCCCTCCGTTACCGAATTCATGGTCCTTTGATGCTTCGGGATGTGTCTTACCTATCGATTTCTTCTTTAATAAAGTTGTTCCACATTTTTTTGATTTCTCAAATCTGATTAAGTATTTCCTCCTTCGTTATCCAATTTCAACACTCTTGTGTAGAAAAGTTATATTTACCTTAGTCCGCGGTCGCACGTTTCAAAAGCTACATTCCTCTAATTTTAAGAACTGTTTATTGTTCACGTTTCACTTACATATAAGACTAAAGCTCTAGATAAATACCTTAAAACGCTTTGTAATACTTAAATTTATAATAGATGTTAAAAAATCTCTCTTTCTCAGAATTTATTTCGTTGATATTGCCACTCTGCATTTTCTATCCCTCTACTTTGACCAGCATCATTTATTTTTCTGGGCATATACGTAGAAAAGTTGACTTGTTACTTTTACTATCTCATGTCGTGATTCTATTGGCATCGCCTGATTTAATTCAGATTCATTCCAATACCCTTATTATTACTTTCGTTGAGACCCAGTTAACGGCCTCTGTAAAAATACGTTGTAAATGTCGCTCAACGGATGTTCCAAATACATATCCGTCACTAATATAATTACAGTTTCATCGCATTTTAATAACTTCTCCCTGAACATGATTTCACATTCCAAATTTCACCTCGATTAGCTTCACTGCTTGCTCAATGTAGAGACAGTATAAACTCGATGATAGACTGCAACTTTGTCTTAGTCCCTTCGCAACAACTGCTTCCCTTCCATAACCCTCGACTCTTATAACTGCAGTTCGGTTTCTCTGCGAGGTGCAGATAACTTTTCACTCCAGTATTTTATGCCTGCTGCCTTCATAATTTCAAATAGAGTTTTCCAGTCAACACTGCCAAAGGGTTTCCCTAAAACGTCGTATTATCAACTTTGTCCTACATTTCTCTGGATCCAAAACTACCTTATTTGTAAAAGGCGAAATGATATTCTTCTTGACCTCTAGGGGTATTTCGCCTGTTTCGTACATCTTGTACATCAGGTGAAAAAGTTTCGTCATCGTTGGCTCTCCCAACGATCTCACTATCAGTGAGATCGTAGGCTTTCCCAACGATCTCACTATCAGTGACGATATGTTTTCTGGTCCTGGTGCCTTGTTTCGAATTAAGTATTTAAGAGCTTTATCAAATTCTTCTCACACTATAGCATCAGGCATCTCATTTTCATCCAGTTCCCTTCCAGCAAGAGTGTCTTCAACTTTATTTCCCTTACATAGCAATTCTTCATATTCAATTCGCCTTTCACTCTAGCACTTTATATTAGAAATGGACTGCCGTCTGAGCTATTAAAATTCGTACAGGTTTCTCCCTTTTCTCCGAAGGTTTCTCTAATTTTCCTTATAAGCGTCATCTGTTTTCCTCACAGTAATCCATGGTTCTACAGCTTAGCATTTATCAGACAGATATTCCTGCATTGCTGTTTTGCTGTTTATGTCAGTCTCGTTACTTACAAGGGAATGGTCCAATCCGACATGTCGAAACCCACCCTAAAATTTTTTATGTATGAAAAATTCAACGTGATAAATGCAGTGTGCAAATTTTAGCTGATCACACACACTGCTAGTATTTGTTAACAACTGATGAAGTTATTCATTGTTGTCGCACGAAGACGCGCTTATGAAAGCGATTTGTACACCCCTCTGTGCCCAGCGCGCAATCGGCCGTTTCAAGAGGGCGCAACGTCACGTTCTGCTAAAATCCGGTGTGCCACAAGCGAATTCGAAGCACTTAAACCATACAACAAGTGCCACGTGTCATTAATGTTTCGACTAAGATGCAGTTCGTATCGACTGCTAAAGTTTTGCATACGTAATTCTTACAAAGATGCCTAGTAGACGAAAATAACTGAAGGCAGTGTGTGATGTTACAGACGACTTCCATCAATTGTGAAGTAAATGAATTGAAATGAAGTATTTGTTACACATACATCATTTTATAGCAGTTCTTGTCGCATAGTTCTTTTAACACTTTCTGAATAACGTATATGTTAATAGCAATGTTTCTTATACCAGGCACAATTGACGTAAGAAATATTAATACTTTCACATGTGACACAGTAATTTCTAGCTATAGTTAAACGGTATTGTGGTGGATTAAGAAATGGTCCCGGAATTAGCTCTGCTCATTGTGCTGCATACAGCCCGTACTTGAAAGGAATTCAGAAATGTGCCAATGCAAGCTGATAATGCACAAATGACTGAAATTTAAGAATACTATCTACTTGATAAACCTCAAATGATACGAAACTATCGGAAATTATATTGTCTAACAGTTTGCATAAACATACTTTTCACAGTCGAAAAACCTCTATATTGAGAGTTACATTGGTGGTTCCGGGTGAAATCCGAGTTATATCAACAGTCTTTTCGTCGTCATCCTTAAAGACAGAGGTATCGTTATGTCCAAATCAAGAGTCTAACAAAAGTAGTGAATTAATTTCTGCAATTGGTTAGAAACAGTTTCGAATGAAATCTTAAAAATTGTTATTTCCTGTTTTTCCAGATTTGGATAGGTCGATTAAGAAATTTTTTGTGCCTAAACATACCTTTTTCTATTAGTGGTCCTATTATGTCTTGACCGCCCTGAAGACAGATATAAAGCTGCGGAAACATTAATCCACTCATACTTATCACTTTCATTGTCGTATGTGAATGTTCCATAGCATTAACTGACTGCACAACAGACCCTGTCTTTTTTCGTCTCCAAACGATAAAGTGATGTTTGCTCGCAGTTCTTTCATAGAACCTTACTCATCGGCGTTAGACGCAGCAGATGTGGAGTTCGTAGCAAGCTTCGACTTCACGTCAGATATGAATTAATTACGTATTCTCTACTCTTTTACTTGAAGTAAACTTCGTAGTTTTGCGATTTCCTACATCGTTAGATTTTATGAATTTGTTTAACAAAGCTCGGAGAAGACTTGAAATCAGTAATGTTCGTCTCAATTGCGATTCGGAGGACGCAGTCTCATAGTTCTCCACTGGGAACGGTGCACTGGCTCTCACGAGCAGCTTTACATGTTTCATATCTCAAAAATACTCCTCTGAAGCACTGCCATTCATGTTATTTATTCAAGTTTAGGGGTTTACGCTGATTATTAAATGGAGGGGTAACGGGAATTTTTGTTAAGTCCCTACACTAAATCTTTCGGATAATTTTCGTGTCACAGGTTTGCGAGTTTCATTTAGCGTGTATATGTTACATCATGCAGATATTTAATCCATTTGTACTGTTCACTGTCGGATTTTACGAAACAAATACCGGGTTTGCACACTGTTTAACATTAAGCGTTTAACACAATTGTAACGTCCCTTTAGAAAAATTATGAATGCAGTGCTGGAAAAACTATTACGTTATTTGATACAAAGACAACTAAGTAAAACTGAACGTACTCAGACAGTTCTCTCTTTACTTCTTCTGATCATCATTAAACTGACACACAATATTTTTTAGCGCAACGCAATCTGACTTTCAATACTCCCTACAAAAGAATGGCCCTGACTAACAATAACCTATACCTTTCATGAATCACTTACCGCACCAAAATCTTCGTTACTCGAACTACAGAAATACAGCGAGCGCCAATACTACCACCTAAATAAAAGATTCTAACTACTGAAGGCACTAACTACTGCTAGGCTTAGTTAGCAAATGAAAGATTTTGATAGAGGACAAACAATGTATTTAGAACGAGATTTTCACTCTGCAGCGGAGTGTGCGCTGATATGAAACTTCCTGGCAGATTAAAACTGTGTGCCAGAACGTGACTCGAACTCGGGACCTTTGCCTTTCGCGGGCAAGTACTCTACCAACTGAGCTACCCAAGCACGACTCACGCCCCGTCCTAACAGCTTTACTTCCGCCAATACCTCGTCTCCTACTTTCCAAACTTTACAGAAGCTCTCCTACGAACCTTGCTGGACTAGCACAGCCTGCCCGCGAAAGGCAAAGGTCCCGAGTTCGAGTCTCGGTCCGGCACACAGTTTTAATCTGCCAGGAAGTTTCAACAATGGATTTACTTTAATAGCGTTCAAAAGACATCATATATATATATATCTATCAATTCATGACAACCATCTTTGAGAGCCAGAGTGGCCGAGCGGATCAAGGCGCTACAGTTTGGAACCGCGCGACCCCTACGGTCGCAGGTTCGAATCCTACCTCGGGTATGGATGTGTGTGATGTCCTTAGGTTAGTTAGGTTTAAGTAGTTCTAAGTTCTAGGGGACTGATGACCTCATAAGTTAAGTCCCATAGCGTTCACAGCCATTTGAACCATTTGAGCCACATCCACCCTTAAAAATTTCCTTTTTCTGGCGGACACACGTCCAGATCGTCCGCTTATAGCAGCCTCTCAAAACTCTGGCATCTATCTCTCCACATCCACCACTGCTGGCGGCTCACCTCCAACTGCACAACGCTGCAGGATGTTCACATCCAACTGCCCCACACTACAGTAGCGAATATCCCAACAATGCCAACCACCCACAGACTGCACACTGCACAGTCAGTGATTTTCATACAGAGCGCTACGTGACGTTACCAACATATAAACCTAAACAGCATACTTACATAGCCCCCATGCTCCCCACAAAAAATTTTATAAATTGTTTTGGGCAGTGGTCAATACACATTTCCTAATTTTTTATATGATTGATAACAAATATATCAAATGCACACACTTATTGATAAACTGTTGGTCAAAAGTAAGAATTGTCCTCACAGCCCATAAAGACAGTCCTGATCATTCATCACAGTAGTACAAAGTCTGAGCAGTAAAAGAAAGTGCACACGCAACTAGCTGATTTCCATGCAGTCTTGAAGAAGTAGTGTTGTCCTTCCAACGGAAAGACAATGCTAATTCTTGACATGCTACAACAGAGCAAACCCACAGCAGAGTCAGTCGAAGTTTTGAAGAATATTGGTATGCAGGTCATCACAGAGCAGACCCACTGCAGTCCTTGTGGAGATAATGGTATTTATGGGCCGTCACAAGTGCAGACTCACTGTAGTCCTTGTAGAGATGGCTAGCAGCCATCCGTAGTGACTGTGCAGGTACACAATCACCAGCGAAGAGTCTTGCGGATAATATAGCAAGTCCATGAACCACCACTTGTGTAAACACAATTTTTTTTTTTTTTTGAGATATGCTTAACACCAGAAATGCTGTTAACCAGTCCCTTGCTGAATTATCAACACGCGTGCGAACCCTAACAGTCCCTTTTTTTTAATATATCACATATTGTGCATATACTATGACCAACAGAAATGCGTGCAGTGAAATGAAACTTAATTTGAAGAACTGGTGTCTATAAGACTATAAATTTACAACATAAGAATACAATTACAAAGGTGCAAAGTACATCATTAAGGAACATAATAATACAGATAACATTTTTTAGTAATACAGGCTTTACAAAAGAATAGAAATAAGCATATACATTGGTGTTACAGGAATTATGACATAACTAATAAATGAGAATATTCAAACATTAATTTGACATATGACCATTAAAGGAAAACATAACAGAGTAAATAATATCCAAACCTTTTGCCAAAGTATTTGAGGAATGTAGTTTACTATTAGAAAAATTCTACAACATAACTCTTATCAGATAAACACATCAAGACAGGAAGAACACAAATACACAACGATACACAAACATATAGCGGAATAACACAAAAGGAAAGGACGGGGTTTGCTTTCAGTGTAACATTTGCTACTGCAGTCTAGCCCAAAACTTCATTCCATAGATCTTTCCTCTTATTTCAACATTTGTTCCCGCAAAAATAAGTCCTATCTAGGCATGCTTTCTGTATTTATATGTTCACATACCTCTTACCTCATTATTTATTTTCCATTATCTTACCTCTTCATTTCTTTCCAAGAAAATTCTACCTAAACCTGTTGTCTCTAAACCTTACTATTTTGTTCATATCCTCTTTCAAACTAATTACTTCATTCTACACTACCTTTTTGGCCAAACCTTTTTCTTATACCTTGTCAATCCATTTCTTCCAATTCATCACAACTCATTCTCTTATATAGCCTACCCCCCCTTAAGCTAACTTAAATCTACTGAGCTCAGATATATATTGTAGAGAATGATGCAATGCAGCAGCACAAAACAATTAAGACAAACAGCCATGACAAAAAAATGAAGATTGTCAAAACAAGCAACAATAAATATAACTTTATAAAGCAAATGCAACATTACATCAAATATGAGCCAATGTACAGTAACAAGGATAATAAATCAGTAGTAAAACTGGCTTAATACAACATAAAATTCAGTAGGACAAAGCCTGAAAAACAGCAGCAGCAAAAGCAATAACTTACACCTAAACAGACAAAGCTCAAGCAGAAAAAATATTACAGTAAAGATAGGAAGTGTCTGAATCCTATTTCACATCTTAAAACTAGAGTGACGCATCACAATAACTTACTCTATCAAACAAGTTACCAAGTCATTGAAAAAATTATGTATTTATATATGCAATTCCTGTGAAGGTAAATGTCTATTTGTGCTCCCTTTTTTAGGAAAGTAGATCATAAACATATCATTTAATGCATCTGTAGACAGAAAACATTTCTATTAGTACATCTATTAAATTTTATTTTAACCAATGCTGCAGTGCAGCTAAAAACTAGATATTAGATAAAATTAACACATATATACATAAAGCCAGGCATGAAACGTCATTCACTAGCCATATGGCATTTCATAAGGCAGTAAAAATATCTCTCAACTAGGAAGACAATGGATGTAAAATGTTTCTCATCATTTCATTAGGGATTTCAGTAAATATCAGAAAGCTCGAACTCCAAACTGTAATCATATGTTTTCAAGTCTGAGCGTGTCGTATTTGCGATGCTTTCTCTCCACCTGTGCCTCTGAAAGGTCAACACTAATGGCTTTTTTTTCATGATACTGTCACGCAGCTGGGCGCCCACAATGCATTATGTCAAGGTCACCTGCCTTCCTTACCAAAATATTTATGACATCAGTTTCCACTACAGTGACAGTTTCATAAAATTTAACAGGTTGAGAATTTACGTTACAAATGTGTAGAAACAAAATCCCATAAATATAACAGTGTCCAAAAATTTCCGCCGGCATTGTGATACATTCACACATGCACACACATTTCATAACTCTTAAAGTATGATTCTTGGCTTCCAACATTGTTTTCACAAACCCATGCCCCTAACCTCTTCTCATTATTCATATACATTTAAACACATAATCACATTCCTCATATAGCATCATCTTTTTGATAATAAACATATCTCAGCAGCATTAGACACATAGTCGTCGCAATTATAACGTCATAACACCTTAGTCAAATATGAAAACGTCGTAGCTTCCTTCAATAATTTCAAAACAAAAACAAAAATTCTCTGCTCAGTCCAGTAGTATCATCTACCTCAAACGTAATTAAAAAATCATGATCCCATACCAAACACCTCATTCATAGCTCTCATAGTATCACAATGGTTCCAATAAAATATGAGCAGTTCACAAAGTACAGACAAAATACAATTTCGTAAGTGTGAATTCACTGATGCAGTAAAAGAAATGTTTGTATCTCTTAAATGATCAGATAGCTGTGTAATTCTGTGTTCCAGAAATATGGTACCGATGTGTAGAGTTGCATAAGCAAATACCATATTACCTATGGCTCTTAGAGCTTGCCACACGCCTAGTACACAAAGTAGGCGTGTACCCCCTGAGGGTTACTGTAATAATACCCTCAGGTGTTACAGATTACAGCAATGGAATGAAATGTGTCACCGAAAACCTTCGTTGTATCTTTGTAATTCAAGAATCTATTAAAAAAATGTTCCAAGTAAAAAACTTTGATCACACGAATGCGTGTCCTGTAGCAATTAACTGTGCATCTTGCTGTAAGATAACTTCTGTCATTACTCAACGGTAAAAATGTGCCGAGTGTCGTAATTGTCGTCGTCCGTAAGCAAAGTTTTGCAGAAGTCAATGTACTTACCTCATCATAAACAAAAGTGAAATGCTGTGCGTATAGATATCGTAGTTATTACACTTATTGCCATGATCAAGAAAGTACTATACCGTAACATATTGTTGTAATACGGAAAAGGCTGTCTCACTGTAACTATACCATAAAAGTTATTACTAAAACATGTTTTACTTTACAGAATAATACAGAAAAACTGTGCAGATATAAAACAGATACAGCGCAAAAGCAACAATGTAAATTGTGTCAGTCATTAATACCGTCGTGATATAATCGTGTATCTGTCAAACAAACCAAATACTGAGTCATCTGTAATCTCACTGAAAGTACTTTCAATCCACAATGTATTTTCAAGTAAACCAAAATGTCGCATTAAAATCTCATTAACAGTATATGTTCTAAGTATGTAAGCCTTATAGTCGTTACGTAATCGTGCAACTAACAAGCAAGAATGTACACACAACAACACTGTGTCATCTGTTCACTATAAAAATGCATTCATAATTACTGACTTAATAAGTTCCCTAGGTTCCTGCCTGGATAGTTGACTTTAAAACATTGTTGCATGTTAACAGTTTCGAAGTGTGACAAAGCGTTCTAGTAATGTGAAGAAGAAATCTTATAGAAATGACTAATCCGGTAAGCAAATTATCTCTCAATAAACCGTTTTAAGTGTCAAATGTGGTGTAAGCCTTTACTCTTCCTAGTACACAGAGTTTCTACTTCAACGCAATTATCATGTGATATACGTCGGATTCTTTAAGATTCATTGTAAATCAAAAACAATTTCTGACTCAAATGTTTCTTCTTATGTGACAATGAATGAGCTTTAATGAGAACTTTCTGACCAATATATAGATCTTTGTATTTGCTTTACCGTGTAGTTTTCTCCTTCTGTCTGCAGCAGAATTTATATTTTTAATACCCAAATCAATTATGTCTTTGTGTCGAGGTTTACGTGTATTCGGAAAAGGTACAACCTCTCTGATTCTGTTTGGTGGTTCTTCATTCTTCAGTACAAGAACAGGTGGTAAAGCAGTGGCGTCATGAGGCATTTCATTCAGCACGTTTTGAAATAAGTGTAAATATCTGTCCCAATACTGATGCTTTCTGTGACAATAAAGTGTACAAAGCTTATTGATTTCTTTCAAAATCCGTTCAGATGGGTTACAATGTGGTGAGTACAATGAAATAAAAACAGGTTTGATTTTATGATTCCTAAGCATGCGTGACCAAACAACAGATCTGAATTTCGGTTTGTTATCTGAAATGACTTTACCAATGTGTCCAACTTCATTTTTTAACAAAGGCGTTGGATACAGATCGTCCAGTGGCTTTACGTAACGGAGTGAAAGAAACAAGTTTTGAAGTAAGTTCAACAGCTACTAGAACATACGAAAATCCATTAGATCTTCTGTCAAGGGGTCCCAAGAGATGAACAGCAGCATACTTTTTTAATTTAGAGGGAATGATAAGAAACAACGGAGCACGATCTCAGATGTTAGAAGGTTCAGCTTTTTGAAAAGGTTTACAAATATACAAGATTCTCTGAATTCTCTTTTCCATATTGTTAAAATAACAAGTCGTCCAAAGAATATGATACCATTTTCGTGGATCCAGATGTGCGTAGATGAAATGGATGTAGCAGATGAGCTTATTAACAAAATCGTCAGGAATGCAAAGTACCCATATATTTTCATCAACAGTGCAACGTTTGAAGAGTATGTTGCTTCTAACCAGATAATAATGCCGAATCTGTGTGTGTGTCTTTTCATGCCATTTACTTTTGATGTCTTTCCAGATCGGATCTTGAATCTTGTTCATGAACAATGTCCTTTAAAGATGCGGTGATGAAGTTTTCAAAGGCGACTTTCTGAATGTACAGAATAGTGAAATTTTTCTCGGGGTTGCCTTCTGTGTTACTTTTCCCAAAACCAGCCGGTGCACGTGACAGTGTGTCGGCAACAATGTTCTCCTTGCCAGGAATGTAGGCTATTGTGAAGTGGAATTCTTTCAGAAACAATGCCCAACGTTGTAACCTGTCATGATTTAATTTTGAAGACATAAGAAATTGTAATGCACGATGACAACCATATACTTTTATATGTTTACCAGAAAGAAACAAACAGAATTTTTTAAATGCCCAAACGATAGCTAAAGCTTGTAATTCAGTGAAGGAATAATTCTTTTCAGGTTTTGTTAGCACGCGGCTAGCAAAAGCAACGGTTTTCTGAACAGTAGTGTCATTCCAGAATGAGATTTTCACTCTGCAGCGGAGTGTGCGCTGATATGAAACTTCCTGGCAGATTAAAACTGTGTGCCCGACCGAGACTCGAACTCGGGACCTTTGCCTTTCGCGGGCAAGTGCTCTACCAACTGAGCTACCGAAGCACGACTCACGCCCGGTACTCACAGCTTTACTTCTGCCAGTATCTCGTCTCCTACCTTCCAAACTTTACAGAAGCTCTCCTGCGAACCTTGCAGAACTAGCACTCCTGAAGGAAAGGATATAGCGGAGACATGGCTTAGCCACAGCCTGGGGGATGTTTCCAGAATGAGATTTTCACTCTGCAGCGGAGTGTGCGCTGATATGAAACTTCCTGGCAGATTAAAACTGTGTGCCCGACCGAGACTCGAACTCGGGACCTTTGCCTTTCGCGGGCAAGTGCTCTACCAACTGAGCTACCGAAGCACGACTCACGCCCGGTACTCACAGCTTTACTTCTGCCAGTATCTCGTCTCCTACCTTCCAAACTTGACAGAAGCTCTCCTGCGAACCTTGCAGAACTAGCACTCCTGAAAGAAAGGATACTGCGGAGACATGGCTTAGCCACAGCCTGGGGGATGTTTCCAGAATGAGATTTTCACTCTGCAGCGGAGTGTGCGCTGATATGAAACTTCCTGGCAGATTAAAACTGTGTGCCCGACCGAGACTCGAACTCGGGACCTTTGCTTTTTGCGGGCAAGTGCTCTACCAACTGAGCTACCGAAGCACGACTCACGCCCGGTACTCACAGCTTTACTTCTGCCAGTATCTCGTCTCCTACCTTCCAAACTTGACAGAAGCTCTCCTGCGAACCTTGCAGAACTAGCACTCCTGAAAGAAAGGATACTGCGGAGACATGGCTTAGCCACAGCCTGGGGGATGTTTCCAGAATGAGATTTTCACTCTGCAGCGGAGTGTGCGCTGATATGAAACTTCCTGGCAGATTAAAACTGTGTGCCCGACCGAGACTCGAACTCGGGACCTTTGCTTTTCGCGGGCAAGTGCTCTACCAACTGAGCTACCGAAGCACGACTCACGCCCGGTACTCACAGCTTTACTTCTGCCAGTATCTCGTCTCCTACCTTCCAAACTTGACAGAAGCTCTCCTGCGAACCTTGCAGAACTAGCACTCCTGAAAGAAAGGATACTGCGGAGACATGGCTTAGCCACAGCCTGGGGGATGTTTTCAGAATGAGATTTTCACTCTGCAGCGGAGTGTGCGCTGATATGAAACTTCCTGGCAGATTAAAACTGTGTGCCCGACCGAGACTCGAACTCGGGACCTTTGCTTTTTGCGGGCAAGTGCTCTACCAACTGAGCTACCGAAGCACGACTCACGCCCGGTACTCACAGCTTTACTTCTGCCAGTATCTCGTCTCCTACCTTCCAAACTTGACAGAAGCTCTCCTGCGAACCTTGCAGAACTAGCACTCCTGAAAGAAAGGATACTGCGGAGACATGGCTTAGCCACAGCCTGGGGGATGTTTCCAGAATGAGATTTTCACTCTGCAGCGGAGTGTGCGCTGATATGAAACTTCCTGGCAGATTAAAACTGTGTGCCCGACCGAGACTCGAACTCGGGACCTTTGCTTTTCGCGGGCAAGTGCTCTACCAACTGAGCTACCGAAGCACGACTCACGCCCGGTACTCACAGCTTTACTTCTGCCAGTATCTCGTCTCCTACCTTCCAAACTTGACAGAAGCTCTCCTGCGAACCTTGCAGAACTAGCACTCCTGAAAGAAAGGATACTGCGGAGACATGGCTTAGCCACAGCCTGGGGGATGTTTCCAGAATGAGATTTTCACTCTGCAGCGGAGTGTGCGCTGATATGAAACTTCCTGGCAGATTAAAACTGTGTGCCCGACCGAGACTCGAACTCGGGACCTTTGCTTTTCGCGGGCAAGTGCTCTACCAACTGAGCTACCGAAGCACGACTCACGCCCGGTACTCACAGCTTTACTTCTGCCAGTATCTCGTCTCCTACCTTCCAAACTTGACAGAAGCTCTCCTGCGAACCTTGCAGAACTAGCACTCCTGAAAGAAAGGATACTGCGGAGACATCGCTTAGCCACAGCCTGGGGGATGTTTCCAGAATGAGATTTGTACTCTGCAGCGGAGTGTGCGCTGATATGAAACTTCCTGGCAGATTAAAACTGTGTGCCCGACCGAGACTCGAACTCGGGAGCTTTGCTTTTTGCGGGCAAGTGCTCTACCAACTGAGCTACCGAAGCACGACTCACGCCCGGTACTCACAGCTTTACTTCTGCCAGTATCTCGTCTCCTACCTTCCAAACTTGACAGAAGCTCTCCTGCGAACCTTGCAGAACTAGCACTCCTGAAAGAAAGGATACTGCGGAGACATGGCTTAGCCACAGCCTGGGGGATGTTTCCAGAATGAGATTTTCACTCTGCAGCGGAGTGTGCGCTGATATGAAACTTCCTGGCAGATTAAAACTGTGTGCCCGACCGAGACTCGAACTCGGGACCTTTGCTTTTCGCGGGCAAGTGCTCTACCAACTGAGCTACCGAAGCACGACTCACGCCCGGTACTCACAGCTTTACTTCTGCCAGTATCTCGTCTCCTACCTTCCAAACTTGACAGAAGCTCTCCTGCGAACCTTGCAGAACTAGCACTCCTGAAAGAAAGGATACTGCGGAGACATGGCTTAGCCACAGCCTGGGGGATGTTTCCAGAATGAGATTTTCACTCTGCAGCGGAGTGTGCGCTGATATGAAACTTCCTGGCAGATTAAAACTGTGTGCCCGACCGAGACTCGAACTCGGGACCTTTGCTTTTCGCGGGCAAGTGCTCTACCAACTGAGCTACCGAAGCACGACTCACGCCCGGTACTCACAGCTTTACTTCTGCCAGTATCTCGTCTCCTACCTTCCAAACTTGACAGAAGCTCTCCTGCGAACCTTGCAGAACTAGCACTCCTGAAAGAAAGGATACTGCGGAGACATCGCTTAGCCACAGCCTGGGGGATGTTTCCAGAATGAGATTTGTACTCTGCAGCGGAGTGTGCGCTGATATGAAACTTCCTGGCAGATTAAAACTGTGTGCCCGACCGAGACTCGAACTCGGGAGCTTTGCTTTTTGCGGGCAAGTGCTCTACCAACTGAGCTACCGAAGCACGACTCACGCCCGGTACTCACAGCTTTACTTCTGCCAGTATCTCGTCTCCTACCTTCCAAACTTGACAGAAGCTCTCCTGCGAACCTTGCAGAACTAGCACTCCTGAAAGAGTGCTAGTTCTGCAAGGTTCGCAGGAGAGCTTCTGTAAAGTTTGGAAGGTAGGAGACGAGATACTGGCAGAAGTAAAGCTGTGAGTAACAGGCGTGAGTCGTGCTTCGGTAGCTCAGTTGGTAGAGCACTTGCCCGCGAAAGGCAAAGGTCCCGAGTTCGAGTCTCGGTCGGGCACACAGTTTTAATCTGCCAGGAAGTTTCATATCAGCGCACACTCCGCTGCAGAGTGAAAATCTCATTCTGGAAACATCCCCCAGGCTGTGGCTAAGCCATGTCTCCGCTATATCCTTTCTTTCAGGAGGGCTAGTTCTGCAAGGTTCGCAGGAGAGCTTCTGTAAAGTTTGGAAGGTAGGAGACGAGATACTGGCAGAAGTAAAGCTGTGAGTACCGGGCGTGAGTCGTGCTTCGGTAGCTCAGTTGGTAGAGCACTTGCCCGCGAAAGACAAAGGTCCCGAGTTCGAGTCTCGGTCGGGCACACAGTTTTAATCTGCCAGGAAGTTTCATATCAGTAGTGTCATTTTCTATGGCTACTTGCACTAAGTGGGCACCAAGACCGACTTTAGAAGAATCCGTGCTAAGGCAGAAATCTTGTGACAGATTTGGGTGAGGTAGGATTGGCGCGTTAAGTAGCGCTTCTTTCAAAGAATTGAATTCCAACTGTGGCTGTTCGTCCCAGTTGCTAATAGTATTTTTTCCAGTGAGAGAACAAAGTCTTAGTGTAACTAGAATTTGCATATTCAGAAAACGACGGTAAAAATTTACGAGACCTAGAAACCTATGGACTTGTTTTTTTGTGGATGGAACCGGAATGGCTCTGATTGCTTCTAACGTTTCAGGATCCGGCTAAATGCCTTCAGAAGAAATAATGTGTCCCAAAACCTTTGACCTACTGAATTCAGACTTTTCCAAGTTAATTGTAATTCCGGATTCTGCAAAAACACGTAATACACTGTTGATTATGTTGTTCCCATGAGGCTTCTGCTATTAGAATATTGTCCACATATAAGGTGATATGACGTTTTAAGAACTCAGGTAATATGGAATTCAGCACACGAATGAGTGCTGCCGAAGAAATACTCAAATAAAAGGAAGTTTCCGAAACTGATAACAAACGCCGAAACAAAGAAAAACTGTGTATTTTCTACATTCTGGATGAAGTTCGATCTGCTAAAAGCTTACGACATCTTGTGAATATAATGCGGGCAGTGGGTTGGTACGTCGTACTGGACAGACGACGTCTGCTATTCTGACACCAAATGTAGTGGTAAATTCTGTCACCGAATGTAACGACAACACCAAATGTTGTGGGAAGAGGTCGGAGGCAATGTATTAAGACTCGTGTGAGCTTTCCAAGTGATTTATTGTTTCCAACTACAGTGACCCCGTTCCTCTCGATCTGCATCACTGGGTACCGCAATGCTGAGGACACCGCTGTCTGCAAAACGGGTTGGCGTGGAATGGCTGCCTCAGTGAGCCGTGTATTCACTGTGTGTCTGCTATGTATCCCAGCTGAGTTGCAGCATCATCAGGATGCCAGCAGTCGACTCAGCGGTCCGCATCCCTGCCGACTCAGTGCCGCTTGGTGTGAGCCGCAGGCAGCCAGCTGCGTGCTTCTCGCCGGCGTGGCTGAT
This sequence comes from Schistocerca nitens, assembly GCF_023898315.1. Taxonomy (NCBI): domain Eukaryota; kingdom Metazoa; phylum Arthropoda; class Insecta; order Orthoptera; family Acrididae; genus Schistocerca; species Schistocerca nitens. Next base: position 965,862,930 of record NC_064616.1, on the reverse strand, counting down.
ATTGCGGCGACAACAAGCGCCTGCGATCCAGCATCCGAATCTGTGGCCGTCGCCTCGGGATGCCTCTGGCGTTTGTTGGAAGCCAGGACGCCTGCCCGCAGTAGCGAGTCACATGGAGTGGCCTGCTGCTGGCTGGCTACAGACCCCGTGTCAGCCTGAGAGGGTCGAAACAGCAACCCGCCACGGACTGGAATGCTGGTGCCCCATCTACTGCAGCGTGTAGCTGGTGGTGTAACACACCCGGCAGTCTAGGAGAGATGCCACACTTTAATCAATCTCATTACAAACCCACAACTATTTATATGTGGTTGTGCGCCTCTTTTTTGGCATACATGCTGCTTCACATCACGTACTCATAACACCCTAGGTTGGCCAGTGGGCCCCTTCTGCCTGTGATTTGTGACATGCAAAACAGCTACGTATACTCTTTCAGCAATTTGACAGGCCTATGGCCTGTATTTCACTTCGCAACTGTCGGTATGTGTAACACACTGCAGTCTGGCCTGCACCTGGCTGTATCTTGTGCTCAGAATAATACACAAAACTAACTTACCCTATCCTAAACGGTGGTGCCGCTACGATATCTTCATCAGAACTGTTCCATGTTGCTACCAACAAGAGAAGGTAGCCATCACGATCACCAACATCCGAAGCGGATAGACACCGAAAGAAGAAGAATGACAGACTTTGGATGTGGTGCTGAATATGCTTACTATGAATTTTATTTTTGAGTACAGTCTAATTTACGTCCACTTCATTTATATGGTAAGGAAATTTGCAATTCCATCGACACCTACATCTACATGATCACTATGCTATTCACAATAAAGTGCCTGGCAAAAGGTTCAATGAAACACCTTTGAGTTGTCTCTCTACCATTTCACTCTCGAACGGCGCGTGGGAAAAACGAGCAATTAAATTTTTTTGTGCGATCCCTGATTTCTTTTATTTTATCATGATGATCGTTTTTCCCTATGTAGGCGGGTGCCAACAGAATGTTTTCGCAATTGGAGGAGAAAACTGGTGGTTGAAATTTCATGAGAAGATCCCGTCGCAAAGAGAAACGCGCCTTTGTTTTAACGATTGCCACTCCAACTCAGGTATCATGTCTGTGGCACTATCTCCCCTATTTGGCGATAATATAAAACGAACTGCACCTCTTTATACTTTTCCGATGTCATCCGTCAGTCCCACCTGATGCGGATCCCACACCACACGGCAATTCTCCAAAATAGAGCGAACAAATGTGATGTAAGCAGTCTCTTTAGAAGACCTATTGCATCTTACCAATGAATCTCAGTCTTTGGTTGGCTCTACCCACAACATTATCAATGTAATCTTTACAATTTAGGCTATTTGTAACTGTAATCCCTAAGTATTTAGTTGAATTTACAGCCTTCAGATTTGTGTGACTTATCGCGTAATCGAAATTTAGTGGATTTCTTTTAGTACCCACGTGAATAACCCCACACTTTTCTTTATTCAGGGGCAATTGCCACTTTTCGCACCATACACATTTCTTATCTAAACCATTTTCCAATTCGTTTGGGTCATCTGATGGCTTTACAAGACGCTAAATGATAGCGTCATCTGCAAACAATCTAAGACGGCTACTAAGATTGTGTCCTATAAGGTTAATAAAGATCAGGAACAACAGAGGGCCTATAACACTTCCTTGGGGAACGCCGGATATTACTTCTGTTTTACTTAATGACTTTCCGTCTACTACTATGAACTGTGACCTTTCTTACAAGAAATCACGAATTCAGTCGCACATCTGAGGCTATATTCCATAGGCACGCAGTTTGGTTAGAAGACGCTTGTGAGGGGTGGAGTCGAAAGCCTTCTGGAAATCTAAAAATATGGAATCACTTTGACATCCCCTATTGATAGCACTCATTAATTCATGAGCATAAAGAGCTAGTTCTGTCCGTAAGAACGATATTTTCTGAATCCGTGCTGACTATTATCCAATAAATCGTTTGCTTCTAGGTAATTCATAATGTTCGAATACAGTATATGCTCCAAAACCCTACTGCAAATCGACGTTAGTTATATGGACCTGTAATTCAACTGATTACTCCTACTTCCCTTTTTGGGTGTTGGTGTGACTTGAGCAATTTTCCAGTCTTTAGGTAGGGATATTTCTATGAGCGAGCGGTTATATATAACTGCTAAATATGGAGCTATTGTATCAGCATACCCTGAGAGGAACCTGACTGGTATACAGCCTGGACCAGAAGTTTTGCCTTTATTGATTTAAGCTGCTTTGCGACACCGAGGATATCTACTCCTATGTTTCTTATCTTGGCAGTAGTTCTTGATTTGAATTCAGGATTATGTACTTCGTCTTCTTCCGTGAAGGGGATCCTGAAAACCGTGTTTAATAACTCTGCTTTAGTACCACTGTTATCAGTGACTTCACCATTGTTATCGTGCAGTGAAGATATTGATTGCGTCTTGCCACTGATGTGCTTTATGTATGACCAGAATCTCTTTGGGCTTTCTGCCAGATTTCGAATCAGAGATTCGATATGGAAATTATTAAAAGCATCTCGCATTGAAGTACGCGCTATATTTCGAACTTCAGTATAACTTTGCCAGTCTTAGGGATTTTGCGTTCTTTTAAATTTGGCATGTTTTTTTCGCTTCTTATGCAACAGCGATCTGATCCGTTTTGTGTACCATTGGGGTTCAGTACTATCACTTATTAATTTATATGGTATATGTCTCTCAATTTCAGTTGATACTATCTCTTTGAAATCATTCCACAACTTTTCTACGCTGACATCACCAGTTCGGAAGGAGTAATGACTGTTTCTTAAAACGGCGTTAAGAGCATTTTTATTAGCTTTCTTAAATAGATATACATTGCGTATCATTTTGATGGCTGTAGGTGTTACGGCATTCAGCCTAGCAGCAACTGCCTTGTGGTCGCCAATCCGTGTATTCGTCGCGATACTCACTATTTGTCCAGGGTTATTTGTTGGTAATAGGTCAAGTATGGTTTTGCAACCATTTACGCTTCGAGTGGGCTCATTAACTAATTGTTCAATATAATTTTCTGAGAAAGCGCTCGGTACAGTTTCGGATGACGTTTTATGACTGTCGCCGGCTTTGAAAGTATAGTTTTTCCAGCATATCGAGGGTAGATTGAAGTCACCACCGATTGTAACTGTATGAGTGGGGTACCTATTTGAAATGAGCCTCAAGTTTTTCTTTGAGTGTCAGCAGCTATATCTTCTGAGTCGTGGGGGGGGGGGGGAGAGGGGGGACGGGGGGGGGGGAGGGCGTCGGTAAAACGAGCCAATTAGTAGTTTAGTCCTATTGTCAAGTATAACGTTTACCCATACTATTTCGCAGGAACTATCTACTTCAACTTCACTACAAGGAGAAACACGTCATATGTACCGACATGAGCCACGACCAGCAGTTCGCTGCACCCTGTACTCTTCATGGCATCCGGAAGCACCCTTCCACATCCGGAAGGACTCCCCCCGGTATGCACACGGAGTGCACACTTCCTTCCTTCCCCTCCTTGGGAGCCATGTTCCTAAGAGACCCCATTACGCGCCTAACGTTGGAGCTCCCATCTACCAGCAAACCCACCCTCTGTGAGTGCACAGATCTTGCGGGCTGAGCAGCTTTCTCTGGTATAGGGTGGACGACTGCATCCGGCTCAGAGACATCGTCAGCCACAGAAAACGCCTGAAACTTGTTTGTGAAACGGACCGAGGAGGCCCTACGATCGGCCCCTCGGAAAGCTTTTCGCCGCCTTCTAGACTTTGGAATGATCTCCCACTCGACCATGCGTGAGGGGTCAACCTCAGTGAAGGCAGTACCCGGTGCGGCCACAGTGGTGGACCGATCGCGGGACACGTGGGATGTGCTCAACGTCTCTCGCATCCCCGCGTCCGTCCCCCACAGTGATGCCCCTTGGCAGCAGCCTCAAGCAGTGTGACGGAAGCCAACGCAGCCCGAAACTGTGAGCGAAGGGTCTCCAACTCAGCTACCATTCCTATCCATTCATATCCATTACTGCAGTCGCTCCTGTTTGAACCTCGTAAAAATACGTATATAACAAACAAACAGTGTACGCGGCTTATTAGCAGCAGGAATTCGAAGTGCTCTCTCAGTAACAATCTAAACGGCAGTCAGCTACAATAACCAAATCAAACAAAAGCCTATACGATACGAGGGTCGATAACAACGGCGGTACTGTACGCTACGCTGTTATTAAAATAAAAGCTTGTGCCTAGAAAGCACTCGAACACGCAAGAAATTACAAAACTAATCTAGTAACTACACAGGTATCTGTAAGTAAGTCGTTCCTGTTGGAATCTCGTAAAAATATATAATAAACGAACGGTGTACTCACCTCATTAGCAACAGGAACACGAGGTGCTCTGTCTCTGGCGGACTATCCATTTCTTTGGAGTTGTGTTTTCCGAATTTGTGGGGGGAACAGAAACAGTAATGGCTAGTGTTTTCTCAGAAGACCAAGAATTTAATGGAAATCAAGAACCACCAGGCTCTGTTCTCAGCCCAGGGTATTATGCTGTGAATTTATGGGAAAAATATGCAGTCATTAATATTGTGTGAATGTACTATTGGGTACTTAGATGGTAAAGGTTGTGTTGATGTGTTTTGAAAAAACAAGTCCGATTAGAGATGTTTACTTTAACAGACGAGGAGTCATTTTTACGTCAAAGAGATGTTATCCGAAAGTTCTTCGTTAGTGTGGGGTTACGTCTTGTAGATTCAAAGAAATCATTATGAAACCAGACGTCGTCGATATAATGTATCAATAAACAAAACAAGTTCATGAATTTAATGTTACAAGAAGGTAATTAGAGATATGAGAACCTTTGTTTAGAAAATAGAAGAAACCACAAAAATGTAACATATTCACTTTTCTTATTGAATTAAACTTTTTTGAAACACATACATTTTGTTTCTTATTCTCCTAGACCGAAGACAGATTCTGACCTATCTCATTCACGCCAAAAACCATTACATAGAAAAAACCAATAATATTAGCGTTTCTGTTACTTTTCGCCTCTCTCGACGGGGTGAATGGAAACACCAAGTTTCTATTTACTTATATGGTTTTTTTTGTTTTTTTTTTTTACGTCGTACAGCATGCGCTAGCTCCAAAATCTTTTTACACGTTTGAACTTAGGAAAAATACCTATAAATCCATATAATTATGATTTTTCTATTTATTTTTTAAATAATCAACTTTTCTTTTAACATTTGTAACACAACAACCTGTTGTAAAGGGAAGAGTCACTTTATTCAGTCACAAACGCGCCACTGCGGACGCACAGGCGGCTACGATCAGGTCATATTCGCGTTGACAGCTGAAATCAGCGTGGCAGGAGGACGTGGGGGGCTAGTTTCATACTATTCTCAACAGATGTCTCTGGACTTCCATTGGCACCAAAGGTGATCGCGTCACCGGAAAAACCCATCCGTTGGGGAGTACAATGGTTGCTCGTTTGTCATGGGCGATCCCGCGTACAGTGCAAAATTAACGCTTGCCCCGAAATTAATAAATATTGAACCATATGTGTCACTGAAGAACAAGTAGGCTCATTTGAAGCGGAAAACATGTGCGATTACGGGCCTTCGATATCAGCATTTGTTTGTAAGTTATAGTAAGTTAAATGTTATAAATAATTCCTGAAGTTTAAAAGTGAATATCTCGGCTACATATTACAGTATTGCAACAAACGATGTGTCTATGGATACATCTCGTAAAACTGTATTGGACTGTAACATTAGATTTACTGAAACTGTTCACATTCTTAAATGAGAGGCCGCAAGATGGATTTCACACAGTTAAAATAAACTTTTCTTACTAAATAAGTAGAGAAATATTTAAAATAGCGTCAATACTGTATACTTTAGATATATATAGGAAATTATTTAATGTATAATTTAAATTTTTTCTTAATATTTACACATATGAATACGGAAACGGAGGAAAACTACAGAAAATATTATTTATCAATAAACTATGGTAGATAAATAAAAACTGATAACAGCATAATACTTCTCGAAAAATTTCTATGGAATTTTATGCATCAAATGCGTATAAAAGTTTAAAATTAAGAATTTTAGCAATTTTCCTGCTCAGTGACTTCATTGGTGCTTGACCGAGGTTTCCTGGATGAAGAGTGGCAATTTGGAGGGGGGTCCCGGTTCTGACGCCGTTGGAGGCGGCGAGGTTTTGTTAGCATGTTTTAGGAGAATGTTTTATCTGATGAGCGGTGAAACACCCACCAGTTCGCGTGTGTGAATTATTCAGAGTTCCTTCTTTCGGACAAAGATACTTTCCGATATCTGATGAATTTCTTACCTTTCCAGTTAAGTGTGATGCAAGCTGCATTTACAGGGTTTCATTGCGTGGCCATTGTGGAATTTATAGTTTGATAAACTGTGGAACGTTAAAGGTTTCCTAAAGACAACTCAAGCAATTGATAGTGTGGGGCAGCGGATAGGAATATATGTTGCTGTTATATAAAATTTGTTTGAATGTTGAAACACTGCATTTCCCTGCCGATTAACCATATGTGCGGCGGCGGGTGAAATTATTGTTCTTAAAAATGTTCCTATTATTTTTGCTGTTGTTTGCCATTCTCAACACTGGCTCTCTAATTACAATATTGGCTGCCAGAAAGTGATTAGCAAAACGTGAAGCCTGTAATTAGAATTCCTAGTGCCCACTTCATCTGAGAATACACTTATAGCTGCAGCTTATAGCTCTGAGGAATTAGGAGATTGTCCGGGATTTATAATCAAAAACGATTTTCTAAAATAGTTGAGTATATTCTGAAAGTCACAGATGAAAAACAAAAGTATCCACACAACCTAACTAACAGAGCAGTTCAGAGTCTAATGCGCTGATGCAACTATAAATGTCCGAATTAAATGTTAAAATGAATGCTCGCCATAATTTGATGATTAGGTTCATCAAACGTCACGCTAAAATAATGGTAGAATGTCTGTCCCGCGGCGGCGCGTGAAAATAAGACAATACGCAAACTGAAGATCGATAATTAAAGTCATCCCAGAATTAACACTTCACTCGAAAATGATTTCATGGTTACGCGTATCCCGAGTAACGTAATACGGCATCCGAGGCTGTTTGTAGCAATGATACCGACGCGACGCGACTCCCGACACAGATGACGTGCTATTCAGCGTCTGGAGAGAACTGGGGCCTTGCTTCCTCGCGCAGCGTTCTTATATATAAAGCCGCGGTGCGGATGGCTAAGGGAACGCCTGATCAAATCGGCTCTCCCGACTAGCCGCTGGGCTAGTAATGCACCACTTTAAGTCATTGAATAAATCATAGCTTCTCTTGCTGATGGCCGATGAAGCTCTTAATTTAAATGTGCATTCAGCACGCAGGTAAGTATTGATAATAAAATTTTGCGGTGGCTACGTTAAATATTTTGGGCGAGAGAATTAATTTAATTACACTGCACGCAGTAGACGAGCTCTGAACTGGCCCTTTGGAGATACGCTATCGCTATAGTTTTATAGGTATTCAAATGAAACTTCTCACATCTTCATAGTAATAGCGGATCTCCAACCTACTTAAATATAAACATCCTAGCCTTATTTATTAGCCTACTTAATCTATCTTGCTTCCTTAAGTTTTAAGACAAAAACCAGAAAATCATGAATTTCCACTAAAATTTTAATTTGTGAAATCCAAAGTACTGTTTTTATTAAATAATTATGAAAAATGAATCTAATTATAAATTTTGAATTCTCTAGCTCTTTTCTGTTGCGCCAATGATATTTACAGAAAAACGTCCAAATTTCGAATATGGCTAAAGTTATCGAACTGATATTCAACACATATTAATTTAGTATTACTCTTAACATGCTAGAAACATTTTAGGTTATTTATTTGATTTTTAAAGTATTGCGCAACATTTATGACGTCAGAGCTAGTTACAGCGGACTGGCTGGCACACAATGGAAAGACTGATGTGAATTTACTACGGCATGACTAGGCTGCTTCCCTACAATAGTCTTTTATTCAACCACCTCCAAGATCTTAAGAAACTTGGTCAGGTTCTGCAATTGATTTATTGTGAACTGTGACTTGCGTATTTTTTATTATTTTTATTGAAAATAAAATCGAATTTGTGAAACTGTAAAAATTACTGTAGTGCATATGTGATTTTGCATGGCAAATGCTGCCTGCGTTTAAATTAAATGCTATTGTGGAACGTTGTGTAAATTGCGACGAATGTAAGTTGGCGGCTCATGGACGAATCGTAGCCAAACTTATAAGTCCAACCACATTTGCGGGGGTCTAATAAAGTGTTTGTGCTCTGTAATGTGTGAGTAAATCTTTTCGGGCAGTAGGAAGTGGTGGCTCTGGGCTGATACAGAACTGGTGAGCAGTTTAGAATTTTGATTTTCGGTGGCCGGCCGCTATGGCCGAGTTGTTCTAGGCGCTTCAGTCCGGAACAGCGTTGCTGCTACGGTCACAGGTTAGAATCCTGCCTCGGGCATGGTTGTGTGTGATGTCCTTATGTTGGTTAGGTTTAAGTAGTTCCAAGTCTAGGGGACCTCAGATGTTAAGTCCCATAGTGTTTAGAGCCATTTGAACCATTTTTTTAATTGTCAGCGAGTTGTTGAGAGAGATTGTGTCTCATTTCGTCATCCGCAACACATGCACATTATCATACAACTATTACGGTCGCAAGTTTAAAACTTTCATCTTCACAACTTTTTACGGTAGCAAAATTACTGATGATGGCCAAAGTGGTAGTTAATCAGAAAGAAGATAAAAGATGTTCACGGCACAACTCGACTGAAACTAGGTATAGGTGGACATGCCACATCCTGAGGCACCATGGACTATAGTGCGTTTAAAATTAGTTGCGACTTTAGACGTTTGGTTGACCAGAAGGGGATGTGACGAAACACCAATGGTGAGCCGACTTTCTCTACCACGCCACCAGCGGCTCGGCTGGTAAAGCGCCCCTGTTGCCACAACATGAATAAACAGTATACAACCCTTCCACAACTATTGTAATTTAGTATGCTTCTACCTAAATAACAGAAAACTCTGTCTCTGTGTTGCCACGTATGCTATACCCCGACAGAACAAATAGTCCTGTTACGGGAAAAGCCAAGTATAACCCTCTTACTAAAATGTAGTTTAGTTACCAAATAAAGTACACTATGGGAGGATAGGCCGGTTAATAGGAAAAGCTAATCAATAGAGTTACCCTTTTTACATGATTTGACTGTGTTTTGTCTAATAGAAAAGTAAATCAGACTATTCTGTTCTTTTCCTTAGGTGTTACCCAGCGGTTAGAAAGAAACGCAGTATGAATACTACTATACTGAAGCTTGGACTGCTCAGTTCCATGTTAATTTAGTGGTTTAAAACATGCACTAACGGTCCCCAGTCTATCTAGGCAATGAAACAGTGAAGTATTGAAAACGCAGAAGTACGAATTTCGCCTATTTTTTTGCCGCAGTTCAAGTTGCTTCTTCAAATAAATATTACTCCACGTAAACAATGTTGGACTACATAATTGCACATTCAGTTTTTAAAAGAGAAAAAGTCCAGTAGATAATTTCAAGGAAGTTACAAAATTTGGCCAGGGGGGACCTTTAGAAAAGCACTTTCCATAACCAACACACTTAAATACTAAAACACTTAGATACTTAAGCGCACAGTTTTTATACTGAACATTTAACTTTAAGGAAACCTTTTTCTTACTGGAATTTACTTTCAAAAGCTATTATTCTTTGTACTAACTCTGTATAGTCATTTTACAAATTCTAGCAATTTGGCTACACTCTTAATACATTTTACGTAAGCAAACTTTTACTATAACACTTTGCAGTAGTTAAAAAAACACAACAACTATTTAAATGGTGTCTCTTTATATTAACTTGGCACTTTATAAGTCTGTAAAACAGGATACTTCGATTAATGAAACACCAGCATGGAACCCTATATAAGTGGATGATCTGGATGAAAAACCAGGGTGACCAGTTCCTTTAAAGTTCAAGAATGGTTACTGAAACACAGTTTCAATTAATGGTTCACGCTGTACAACAGTAAAAGTAGATAAAAATCTTATCTGGTGGCTGTAAGCTTGGGTGTGACGAAGAATTATGACGGCTACACTAATCACAGTACGGCCTGCAAGTATCTTGCTGTATGGGCTCAATTTCTCATCTTGGCGTCGTTCAATTTTACATATAGAAGCCCAACAACTCGCAGGTATGCCGGAAGCCTTTTGCAGTCTTCATCCGAGGCAATTTTATGCAAATTTGCAGCAAAGCTTCTCTTGCTCCACTAGGGTGTTGCCTCAATCACCACTGCCTACAGACTGTGTGACTTACTTCCCACGCTTGCTCTAGGTAGCGCGCCAGTTCGCTCTTACCACCTTTTCCACTCCCCAGAGCCACTTTCGTTTCAAACAAAAGCGCACTGGCTTTTACATAACACCTATTTCTTACATTGTTCCTAAGCGTGACCATTTCTTAAATTGTTAAATTTACATCAACATCAACAATATACACACAAAAACATTTTAAATACAATAGTCATCAGATGATTATTTAATGTAATAAACAACTTACATAGTATTTTACATACATTACTCACATACAATCCAAAGAACTTCAGACTCCAGTATAGCGCACTTTACTTTACATTTTCAGAAAATATAGTACCAATATGCGATAATTTTAAAGCAAAAAAAATTATAAAGGTTTAAATGAATCATAAAAATGTTATAAGTACCATGGGGCGTCACGCATTATATGCGTCAACGTTCGTTAGCCCTCACTCTAAAGTCGAATTTGTGGCACTGAAAAGTTCTGTAGACGTCAGATACTGTGAGGAAGTGTTTGTGATTGCGTTGCTGTAATAGCAACAGCGCAGTAAGTATGAATTACAGATCTGCAATAATAGTTCGTCCAGGATCACCGTTCACCGGCTGGGAATATAACGTTCTTCGGATCTCGACAATAGTAATGGACAAAACGCCATACCACTCTGTTCTGATGCATGAATCTCCAACAATGCAGTGCAGGAAAGCGGATATTTTTTCTCTAGGTACAGAGAAATGTTCCATGACATCGAGTTAAACCTAGCATATACAGAGCGGTTCATTGATAGTCACCAAGCCAAATATCTCACGAAATACGCATCAAACGAAAAAACTACAAAGAACGAAACTCTTCTAGCCTGAAGGGGGAAACCAGATGGCACTATGATTGGCCCGCAAGATGGCGCTGCCATAGGCCAAACGGATATCCACTCCGTTTTTTAAAATAGGAACCCCCCCTTTTTATTACACATTCGTGTAGTACGTAAAGAAATGTGAATGGCATAGTTCGACCACTTTTTTTGCTTTGTGATAGATGGCGCTATAATAGTCACAAACGTATAGGTACGTGGTATCACGTAACATTCCGCCAGTGTGGACGGTATTTGCTTCGTGATACATTACCCTTGTTAAAATGGACTGTTTACCAATTGTGGAAAAGGTCGATTTCGTGTTGATGTAAGGCTATTGTGATCAAAATGCCCAACGGGCGTGTGCTATGTACACTGCTCGGTATCCTGGACGACATCATCCAAGTGTCCGGGCCGTTCGCCGGATAGTTACGTTATTTAAGGAAACAGGAAGTGTCAGCCACATGTGAAACGTCAACCACGACCTGCAACAAATGATGATGCCCAAGTAGGTGTTTTAACTGCTGTCGCGGCTAATCCGCACACCAGTAGCAGACAAACTGCGCGATAATCTTGAATCTCAAAAACGTCGGTGCTGAGAATGCTACAACATCGATTGCATCCGTACCATATTTGTATGCACCAGGAATTGCATGGCGATGACTCTGAACATCATGTATAGTTCTGCCACTGGGCACAAGAGAAATTACGGGGCGATGACAGATTTTTTGCACGCGTTCTATTTAGTGACGAAGCGTCATTCACCAACAGCGGTAACGTAAACCGGCATAATATGCACTACTGCGCAACGGAAAATCCGCGATGGCTACGACAAATGGAACATCAGCGATATTGCGGGTTAAAGTATGGTGCGGCATTATGGGAGGAAGGATAATTGGCCCCCATTTTATCGATGACAATCTAAATGGTGCAATGTATGCTGATTTCCTACGGAATGTTCTACCGATGTTACTACAAGATGTTTCACCGCATGACAGAATGGCGATGTACTTCCATCATGATGGATGTCCGGCACATAGCTCGCGTGCGGTTGAAGCGGTATTGAATAGCGTATTTCATGACAGGTGGATTGGTCATCGAAGCACCATACCATGGCCCGCACTTTCACGGAATCTGACGTCCCCGGATTTCTTTCTGTGTGGAAAGCTGAAGGATACTTGCTATCATGATCCACCGACAACGCCTGACAACATGCGTAAGCGCGTGGTCAATGCATGTGCGAACATTACGGAAGGCGAACTGGATCTGAGCACTATGGGACTTAACATCTGAGGTCATCAGTCCCCTAGAACTTAGAACTACTTAAACCTAACTAACCTAAGAACATCATACACATCCATGCCCGAGCCAGAATTCGAACCTGCGACCGTAGCGGTCTCGCGGTTCCAGACTGAAGCGCCTAGAACCGCACGGCCACACTGGCCGACGGAAGGCGAACTACTCACTGTTGAGAGGAATGTCGTTACACGTATTGCCAAATGCATTGAGGTTGACGCGCATCATTTTGAGCATTTATTGCTTTAATGTGGTATTTACAGACAACCACGCTCTAACAGCATACGTTCTCAGAAATGATAAGTTCACAAAGGTTCAAATGGTTCAAATGGCTCGGAGCACTATGGGACTTAACATCTATGGTCATCAGTCCCCTAGAACTTAGAACTACTTAAACCTAACTAACCTAAGGACAGCACACAACACCCAGCCATCACGAGGCAGAGAAAATCCCTGACCCCGCCGGGAATCGAACCCGGGAACCCAGGCGTGGGAAGCGAGAACGCTACCGCACGACCACGAGATGCGGGCCGTTCACAAAGGTATATGTATCACACAGGAACAACCGAAATAAAATGTTCAAACGTACCTACGTTCTGTATTTTAATTTAAAAAACATACCTGTTACAACTGTTCGTCTAAAATTGTTCAAAAATGGTTCAAATGGCTCTGAGCACTATGGGACTCAACTGCTGAGGTCATTAGTCCCCTAGAACTTAGAACTAGTTAAACCTAACTAACCTAAGGACATCACAAACATCCATGCCCGAGGCAGGATTCGAACCTGCGACCGTAGCGGTCTTGCGGTTCCAGACTGCAGCGCCTTTAACCGCACGGCCACTTCGGCCGGCTCTAAAATTGTGAGCCATATGTTTGTGACTATTACAGAGCCATCTATCACAAAGCGAAAAAAGTGATCCAACTAAAACATTCATATTTCTTTACGTACTACACGAATATGTAATAAAAATGCGGTTCCTATTTTTTTAAAAAACGCTGTTGATATCCTTTGTTTTACCTATGGCCGCGCCATCTATTAGGCCAACCACAGCGCCATCTGGTTTCCCCATTCAAGCTAGACAAGTTTCGTACTTGTACTTTTTTCGTCTGACGCTTATTTCGTGAGATATTTGGTCCGGTCACGATCGATGGACCACCCTGTATAGAGCCAAGTTAATGGAACTTGTAGTGCTTCATAAGCCAAAACTTCATTTTACCAGATCGACGAACTGGCTCACCGTAACAGGTATTGTTTAATCAGGCTTCCACCTTATGATACTCATTTAAATCGGACAGAGTATAAGGGCCTGTGTGAAAAGTAATTTGGCAAGACGCAACAAGAAGTTTCCTCTCACTGGGACTGAAATGCTGACCAAAGTACCCAATGCAAATGTTACACGACTGAACTGGTATTGAGTTGTCAGCCATACCAAGAAGGTAACTGGAGAGACATTGATTCATGAAGAAGAACTGTGATGAGTTTTGGGGAATACGTAACTTATCTTGTTGCCTGTTAAAATCTACTTCTTTTGTCAAAACACAACAGGGTTTAGAAATATCCATCTCCCAAAATTTCTAATGCAGTTGAAATTGCGACAGAATCCTGAAACCGTGTGTTATTAGAGTAACAACTGAGTGAATGTCAGGTCAATGGCTCATTCTCACTATAAAAATAAACGTGTAACTTCTTCACTCATATTACTGCAAAACCTACACAATTCTCGTTTCACCAGCTATCTATGGCCCTCAGTAACTACATTATTTCATTGAAAAAATTTGCAGTCTCTTAAATATAGCAGTAGATATGGAAGTTTCGCATATTAATCATTTGGATAAACACTCTCGTCTTTGGGCGCTGTCATTCGCCAAATCTTGTTTCAACATCTCAAACCGTTTATGAGGTACGGGGAGTTTATGAATATTTCATTCTAGTTCTTTCACCCACGCCCTAGTTCGTGACGGAGAGCGTTATATATATTTCATTTTATCGAGAGTGGAAACAGACAGCGATATCCTTCCAAGTTCAAAGAATAATTCAATATATTATCTACATTTAATACTCAGCAACATATACCTGACACGCACCAAACACAAATTCAGAACGACACCTATTTTTCACTGCACATTAAGAATATCTTGCAGTATATTACCTGTTATGGAAACTTCACAGAAACTATGACCATTAATGAAACCATAGGCGGTTCCCCTCATGAATCTGACGAACTGAACTACAAGATGTGAAAGAATGAGAGTTTACTATCGAATAGTTCCTTTAAAATCGTGTGAGGAAGCTCGCCGATCGGCCGGCTTGCCCTTCATGCAGTGAAGCGAGCCTGCCAGGTTTCGAGCCGAGTAGGCCTGGGATTATACTGTGGTCCCCTGCTGGGACGCCCAGCACACGCTGGCTACTACGCTGGCCTCCACTCGCTCCGTACTGAACTGCGAGAAGTCGCAACTTACTTTAAATGCACTATAGTCAGTAAGATAATGGAATGAAGTGTTGTTGTTGTTGTGGTCTTCAGTCAAGAGACTGGTTTGATGCAGCTCCCCATGCTACTCTATCCTGTGCAAGCTTCTTCCTCTCCCAGTACTTATTGCAACCTACATCCTTCTGAATGTGCTTAGTGTATTCATCTCTTGGTCTCCCTCTACGATTTTTACCCTCCGCGCTGCCCTACAATGCTAAATTTATGATACCTTGATGCCTCAGAACATGTACTACCAATCGGTCCCTTTTTCTAGCCAAGTTGTGCCACAAACTCTTCTTCTCCCAAATTATATTCAATACCTCCTCATTAGTTATGTGATCTACCCATCTAATCTTCAGCATTCTCCTGTAACACCACATTTCGAAAGCTTCTATTCTCTTCTTGTCCAAACTATTTATCGTCTATGTTTCACTTCCATACATGGCTACACTTCATATAAATACTTTCGGAAACGACTTCCTGACACTTAAATCTATACTCGATGTAACCAAATTTCTCTTCTTCAGAAACGCTTTCCTTGCCATTACCAGTCTACACTTTATATCCTCTCTACTTCGACCATCATCAGTTGTTTTGCTCCCCAAATAGCAAAACTCATATACTACTTTAAGTGTCTCATTTCCTAATCTAATTCCCGCAGCATCACCCGATTTAATTCGACTACATTCCATTATCCTCGTTTTGCTTTTGTTGATGTTCATCTTATATCCTCATTTCAAGACACTGTCGATTCCGTTCAAGTGCTCTTCCAAGTCTTTTGCTGTTTCTGACAGAATTACAATGTCATCAGCGTACCTCAAAGATTTTATTTCTTTTCCATGGATTTTAATACCTACTCCAAATTTTTCTTTTGTTTCCTTTACTGCTTGCTCAATATACAGATTGAATAACATCAGGGAGAGGCTACAACCCTGTCTCACTCCCTTCCCAACCACTGCTCAACTGTTGTAACTGCCATCTGGTTTCCATACATATTGTAAATAGTCTTTCGCTCCCTGTATTTTACCCCTGCCACCTTTAGAATTTGAAAGAGAGAATTCCAGTCAACATTGTCAAAAGCTTTCTCTAAGTTTACAAATGCTAGAAACGTAGGTTTGCCTTTCCTTAATCTTTCTTCTAAGATATGTCGTAAGGTCAGTATTGCCTCACGTGTTCCAAGTGTACACGGCAGAAACTGTAGGAAACCACCAAGGTTCAGTATAGAAGTTGGGTTCAAATAACAGAATATAGTTGTAATTATGGAGAAATTAAGAGAGTTTCACATAGCCTAGAGTGGAGATCGGCTTCAAACCGGGCTTCTGTTCGAAGGTTACTAATACAACGGCCGGCCGAAGTGGCCGTGCGGTTAAAGGCGCTGCAGTCTGGAACCGCAAGACCGCTACGGTCGCAGGTTCGAATCCTGCCTCGGGCATGGATGTTTGTGATGTCCTTAGGTTAGTTAGGTTTAACTAGTTCTAAGTTCTAGGGGACTAATGACCTCAGCAGTTGAGTCCCATAGTGCTCAGAGCCATTTGAACCAGCCACTAATACAACATCGATAACAACAACACCAACGACGACGAGGACGACGACTGCAGAGACAGTGACAAACCTGATATTATATCAATCTGCAACCAAATTCAGGCGCTGTGACTTGTTCACAAAACAAATCATCTGTATTACAGCACTGCAATTATCATACATAATAAAACAGCAGCTGACGCAATTACCAAGCTTACTGTATACTCGTATTCTGCTATTGTGTGGGAGCAGTGGTACAGTTTGAAGGTAGAGACGATGTGGGCAGGACTTCTGTGGCTAAGTCTAAAGACGATTCCAGGTGGCGGACCGTGACGCAAGTTCGAAGGCTTTTCTGAGGCTGAATTCCTTGGTCAGCAGAAGTTCCACGTCGCTGTCCGCTTAGCTGCCGCCCGTGGCAGGCGCTGACGGTTCACTTCCCAACCGATGGCGCATCACCATCCTGCGTGCGTCAGTCTTTGCATTTATCAGCTACCATATGCTACAAACCTTTGAGGACCCAGAGTACGAAGATTTTTTATGTGACTTATTGGCCTTCTACTTGGCCGCATAGACTGTTAAAAGGCAGGTAATTTTTCAACATTTAATTCCAAATGACAGCTTCTTCCTAAAATAAGAAAATTATAAATTAGCTAACTCTCATTAAAGAGATGTAGTATACTGTTTGCCACAGGAGAAATGGTCGATATTCAAGGAATGAAACGCTCGATTATTCGAAGCGAAAATGTATAGGAAATATGGGCTCTAAAACGCGTACCTTAAGAGCCTTCTTCATCTTCTATAATGTGAAAAAAGTCTCTTCTACAGCAAGCTCTTTGCTTACCATATTTTCGGATGAGGTAGTAAGGGTCAACACAAGATTAAATTGTCTAGTAGACATGGACTGTAAAATTAATATCCTAAAAGCTATGAGTAGTTGATCAATAGAAAGGTATGCATTTTAGAGTACATGATGCGAGATGTTTTTGTTTCTAATGAGGGTTACTGTCATATCCATGAATACAGTCTATTCTTTTGGGAAAGCAAGTATAAATAATTTCAGTTTTCATCGCTATTAACAGTTTTAACTGAGATAATTCAATATCAGATGGCCACAGTGTATATATGTATGTCAATTGACACCACAAGCCGTTCGTATAAAATGTTCAGCTGTCTGGTGCTATTCAAACTCCATGAAAATATAAAACACTGTGAAGACTCCATCTGAGAATCTTCATCGCTGCTGCAGTATTGATCAACACAATCACAAAACGCTTCGGCTCAAATATTTTTCGACGATATTGGTATCGCAATGACATTTAATGGATAAATGAACCATGAGGCTATGTGGATAGAAACAATAAGATATTCTACGCTCGGTCCATGTATGCAGCTACAGCGCCTTGATGTTACAAGATCGTTGCTAGCTAGACAGGTCGTGCAAAAGCGGAAAGAAGTTTTTACCAGGTACATTTAATCCAGAAAGTAATCATCCGCCGGCCGAAGTGGCCGCGCGGTTCTGGCGCTGCAGTCTGGAACCGCGAGACCGCTACGGTCGCAGGTTCGAATCCTGCCTCGGGCATGGATGTGTGTGATGTCCTTAGGTTAGTTAGGTTTAACTAGTTCTAAGTTCTAGGGGACTAATGACCTCAGCAGTTGAGTCCCATAGTGCTCAGAGCCATTTGAACCATTTTTAGTAATCATCCAAAAAGAAATAGAAGAGGGAAGACAGTATTGCTTACAACAATCCGCCGTGAGATATTAAGTCTGTTTAAAATATGGTCTATTGTTGAAATACATGAACGTCATTTATAAACGTTTAGACTGCCAGTTGTAGAGCATCCACCGACGCAGTCAATAGAACAACTTGCGATATCTGTTGTAAACTGTGTAACTGTTTACTTTTAAAAAATAAGGGAATGGAGCTATGCAAAACTGTCTTGATAGGGCTTTCTGAGTCGGAATATAATATGTATTACTTCTTCTTAATTTAAGTATTTATTTAGCCTAATTATACGCAATAATCCCCAGCCTCCATTAACAGATTAAGGTTTTGGCAAAATTTACATCACCTGCAGACATGGAGCTAACGTGGGAAAGGCTGTAAAGGGATTTGAATGAATGGGAATTTTTCCCGTCACTCGCAACAAAATACCATCACACAAATTTCTTCCCTCGTTTGTCCTCAGACCTGAATGATGAGTCCCACTCTGTTACGACAGAATAGTAAGTAAATCCAGGCCCTGATACTGCTTCTAACCCTCTCAGAGCTCAACCACATTACCATCATCGTATTTTTGTAATTTATTGAGTGTCTGAGTGCTTACCAGGCACAACCTTTTATTTCAATAACAGTGTAGTGTACAGTACCACCGTTGCTATCGACTCTCGTATCGTACAGACTTTTGTTTGTTTGGTTGGAAGGCACTTCGATTTCCCGCTGCTAATAAGGCAAATACACCGTTCGCTTGTTGCATATTTTTACGAGCTTCAAACAGGAGCGACTGCAGTAATGGATAGGAACTGTGATTGTTGTGTACAAATGCGAGCTGAGTTGGCGACCCTTCGCTCACAGTTTCGGGCTGCGTTGTGTTCCGTCACACAGCTTGAGGCTGCTGCTAAGGGGCGTCACTGTGAGGGACTGGACGCGGGGATGCGAGTGACCTCGAGCACGTCCCTCGTGTCCTCCGATGTGTCCAGTGCTCTGACCGCCCCGGGTACTGCCTGCACTGAGATTGACCCCTCACCCGTGGTCGAGTGGGAGATCATTCCAAAGTCTGACAGGCGGTGAAAAACTTTCCGAGGGGCCGATCGTAGTGCCTCCTCGGTTCGTTTCACAAACAGGTTCCGGGCGTTTTCTGTGGCTGACGTCTCTGAGCCGGATGCAGTCGTCCAACCTGATCCAGAGGAAGCTTCTCCGCCCGCAAGGTCTGAGCACTCACAGAGGGTGAGTTTGCTGGTAGTTGGGAGCTCCGACGTTAGGCACGTAATGGGGCCCGTTAGGAACATGACTGCCAAGGAGGGGAAGGAAGCCGGTGTGCACTCCGTGTGCGTTCCGGGAAGAGTCAAAAAATGGTTCCAATGGCTCTGAGCACTATGGGACTCAACTGCTGTGGTCATAAGTCCCCTAGAACTTAGAACTACTTAAACCTAACTAACCGAAGGACATCACACACATCCATGCCCGAGGCAGGATTCGAACCTGCGACCGTAGCAGTCGCACGGTTCCGGACTGCGCGCCTAGAACCGCGAGACCACCGCGGCCGGCCGGGAAGAGTCATTCCGGATGTATATGCCATGAAGAGTACAGGGTGCAGCCAACTGAGGGTGGTGGCTCTTGTCGGTACCAATGACGTGTGTCGCTTTGGATCGGAGCAGATTCTGTCTGGTTTCTGGCGGCTAGCGGAAATGGTAAAGACTGCCAGTCCTGCTTCCGATATTAAGGCGGAGCTCCCCTTCTGCAGCATCGTCGATAGAACCGACTGTGGTCCTTTGGTGCTGAGCCGAGTGGAGGGTCTGAATCAGAGGCTCAGGCGGTTCTGCGACCATGTAGGCTGAAGATGCCTTGACTTGCGCCATCGGGTGGCAGGTTTCCGGGTTTCGCTTAATAGGTCAGCAGTACACTACACACAGAAGGCGGCTACACGGGTAGCGGGGGCTGTGTGGAAGGGATTGGGCAGTTTTCTAGGTTAAAGGGTCTCAGGGAACCACAGAAGGGGCGTCCGTCTAAAAATGGGCGGGTAAAACACAGTAAGATAGTTGCAGAAACGATTGATATTGTAGTTGTAAATTGTCGTAGCTGTATTGGGAAACAACCAGAGCTCCAAGCCCTAATAGAAAGCACTGAAACTCAAATAGTTGTAGGTACAGAGAGCTGACAAAGACCGGAAATAAGCTGAGCCAAGATATTTTCAAACGATCTAGCAGTGTTCAGAAAGGATAGATTAAATACTGTTGGTGGTAGAGTATTTATTTCTGTCAGAGGTATTTTGCTTTGTAGCGAAATTGAAGTAGATAGTTCGTGTGAAATAGTATGGGCAGAGGTTATACCTGACATTCGGAATAAACTATTAACGGTATCGTTCTACCGACCCCCCGACTCTGAAGATATAGTTGCTGAACAGTTCAAAGAAAACTTGAGTCTCATTTCAAATAAGTACCCCGCCCATAAAATTAGAGTCGGTGGTGACTTCAATCTACCCTCGATATGCTGGAAAAATTATACGTTTATAGCCGGCGGCAGGCACAAACGTCATCCGAAATTATACTGAATGATTTCTCAGAAAATTATTTTGAACAATTAGTTCAAGAGCCCACTCGAAGCGTAAATGGTTGTGAAAGCATACTTGACCCTTTAGCAACAAATAATCCTGGACAAATAATGAGTTTTGTGACTAATAGAGGGATTAGCGACCACAAGGCAGTTACTGATAGGCTGAATACCGTAACACCTACAACCATCAAAAAGAGACGCAAAGTATATCTGTTCAAAGAAGCTGATAAAAATGCTCTTAACGCGTTTTTAAGAGACAATCTTCACTCCTTCCGGTCTGATCACGTAAGTGTAGAAATGTTGTTGAATGTTTTCAAAGAGCAATTGAGAGATACATACCTCATAAATTAATAAGTGATGGTACTGATCCTCCAAGGTATACAAAAAGGGTCAGATCGTTGTTGCAGAAACAAAAAAAAAGCATGCCAAATTTAAAAGAACGCAAAATCGCCAAGATTGGCTAAGTTTTACAGAAGTTTGAAATATAACGCGTACTTCTATGTGAGATGCTTTTCATAATTTAAACAACGGAATTCTCTCTCGAAATCTGGCAGAAAACCCAAAGAGATTCTGGTCATACGTAAAGCACACCAGTGGCAAGACGCAACCAATACCTTCACTGCGCGATAACAACGTTGAAGTCACTGATGACAGTGCCACTAAAGCAGAGTTATTAATCACCGTTTTCGTAAAATCCTTCAAGAAAGATGACGAAGTAAATATTCCTCAATTCCAATCAAGAACAACTGACAAGATGACAAACATAGAAGTATATATCCTCGGTATAACAAAGCAGCTTGAATCACTTAATAAAGGCAAGGCCTCCGGTCCAGACTGTATACCAGTCAGGTTCCTCTCAGAGTATGCTGATAAAATAGCTCCATATTTAGCAATCATAAACATCCACTCTCTCACAGAAAGAGCCGTACCTAAGGACTGGAAAATCGATCAAGTCACACCAATACCCAAAAAGGGAAGTAGGAGTAATCCGCGGAATTACACGCCTATATCTCTAACGTCGATTGGCAGTACGTTTTTGGAACATATACTGTATTCGAAAATTATGAAGTACCTCGAAGAAAACGGCTTATTGACACATATTCTGCACGGATTTGGAGAATATCGTTCTTATGAGACACACCTAGTTTCCTCATGCTCATGAAGTAATAAGTGCTATCGACAGGGGATGTCAAATAGATTCCATATTTGCAGATTTCCAGAAGCCTTTCGACACCGTTCCTCACAAGCGTCTTCTAACCAAACTGCATGCCTACAGAGTATCGCTTCAGTTGTGCGACTAGATTCGTGATTTCCTGCCAGAAAGGTCACAGTTCGTAAAAACAGACGGAAAATCATCGAATAAAACAGAAATAATATCCGGCGAGGAAGTGTTGTAGGCCCTCTATTGTTTTTGATCTATATTAAAGGCCCTCTATTGTTCCTGATCTATAGTACAGAGATCAAAACTGAAGAAACTGCCAAAAGGTATTAATTTAAGGAGATGGGACCTGGATAAACTGAAAGAACCAGAGGTTGTACAGAGTTTCAGGGAGAGCATAAGGAAACAATTGACAGGAATGGGGGAAAGAAATACAGTAAAAGAAGAATGGGTAGCTTTGAGGGATGAAATAGTGAGGGCAGCAGAGGATCAAGTAGGTAAAATGACGAGGGCTAGTAGAAATCCTTGGGTAACAGAAGAGATACTGAATTTTATTGATGAAAGGAGAAAATATAAAAATGCAGTAAATGAAGCAGGCAAAAAGGAATACAAACGTCTCAAAAATGAGATCGACAGGAAGTGCAAAATGGCTAAGCAGTGATGGCTAGAGGGCAAATGTAAGGATGTAGAGGCTTATCTCACTAGGGGTAAGATAGATACTGCTTACAGGAAAATAAAGAGACCTTTAGAGAAAAGAGAACCACTTGCACGAATAGCAAGGGCTCAGATGGAAATCCAGTTCTAAGCAAAGAAGGGAAAGTAGGAAGGTGAAGGAATATATAGAGGGTCTATACAGGGGCGATGTTCTTGAGGACAATATTATGGAAATGGAAGAGGATGTAGATGAAGATGAAATGGGAGATACGATACTGCGTGAAGAGTTTGACAGAGCACTGAAAGACCTCAGTCGAAACAAGGCCCCTGGAGTAGACAACATTCCATTAGAACTACTGACAGCCTTGGGAGACCCAGTCCTGACAAAACTCTACCACCTGGTGAGCAAGATGTATGAGACAGGCGAAATTCCCTCCGACTTCAAGAAGAATATAATAATTCCAATCCCAAAGAAAGCAGGTGTTGACTGATGTGAAAATTACCGAACTATCAGTTTAATAAGTCACAACTGCATAATACTAACGCGAATTCTTTACAGACGAATGGAAAAACTGGTAGAAGCCGACCTCGGGGAAAATCAGTTTGGATTCCGTAGAAATGTTTGAACACATGCGGCAATACTGACCCTACGACTTATTTTAGAAGAATGATTAAGGTTGGTTGGTTGGTTTGGGGAAGGAGACCAGACAGCGTGGTCATCGGTCTCGTCGGATTAGGGAAGGGCGGGGAAGGAAGTCGGCCGTGCCCTTTCAGAGGAACCATCCCGGCATTTGCCTGGAGTGATTTTAGGGAAATCACGGAAAACCTAAATCAGGATGGCCGGACGCGAATGATTAAGGAAAGGCAAACCTACGTTTCTAGCATTTGTAGACTTAGAGAAAGCTTTTGACAATGTTGACTGGAATACACTCTTTCAAATTCTGAAGATGGCAGGCGTAAAATACAGGGAACGAAAGGCTATGTACAATTTTTACAGAAACCACATGGCAGTTATTAGAGCCGAGGGAAGCAGTGGTTGGGAAGAGAGTTAGACAGGGTTGTAGCCTCTCCCCGATGTTATTCAATCTGTATATTGAGCAAGCAGTAAAGGAAACAAAAGAGAAGTTCGGAGTATGCATTAAAATCCATGGAGAAGAAATAAAAACTGTGAGGTTCACCGATGACATTGTAATTCTGTCAGAGACAGCAAAGGACTCGGAAGAGCAGTTGAACGGAATCGACAGTGTCTTGAAAGGAGAGTATAAGATGAACATCAACAAAAGCAAAACGAGGATAATGGAATGTAGTCGAATTAAGTCTGGTGATGCTGAGGGAATTAGATTAGGAAATGAGACACTTAAAGTAGTAAAGGAGTTTTGCCATTTGGGGAGCAAAATAACTGATGATGGTCGAAGTAGAAAGGATATAAAATGTAGACTGGTAATGGCAAGGAAAGCGTTTCTGAAGAAGAGAAATTTGTTAACATCGAGTATAGATTTAAGCGTCAGGAAGTTGTTCCTGAAAGTATTTGTGTGGAGTGTAGCCATGTATGGAAGTGAAACATGGACGATAAATAGTTTAGACTAGAAGAGAATAGAAGCTTTCGAAATGTGGTGCTACAGAAGAATGCTAAAGATTAGATGGGTAGATCACATTACTATTGAGGAGGTATTGAATAGAATTGGGGAGAAGAGGAGGTTGTGGCACAACCTGACTAGAAGAAGGGTTCGGTTGGTAGGACATGTTCTGAGGCATCAAGGGAGCACCAATTTAGTACCGGAGGGCAGCGTGGAGGGTAAAAATCGTAGAGGGAGACCAAGAGATGTATACACTAAGCAGATTCAGAAGGATGTAGGCTGCAGTAGGTACTGGAAGATGAAGAAGCTTGCACAGGATAGGGTAGCATGGAGAGTTGCATCAAACCAGTCTCACGACTGAAGACCACAACAACAACATTAAAGAGATAGGAGACAATTTGAGTAGCCGTCTTAGATTGTTTGTAGATGATGCTGTCATTTACCGTCTTGTAAAGTCATCAGATGATCAAAACGACTTGCAAAATGATTTAGATAAGATATCTGTATGGTGCGAAAAGTGGCAATTGAACCTCAATAAAGAAAAGTGTAAAGTTATTCACAAGAGTACTAAAAGAAATCAGCTAAATTTCCATTACGCTATAAGTCACAAAATTCTGAAGGCTGTAAATTAAACCAAATACTTAGGGATTACAATTACAAATAACCTAAATTGGAACGATCAAATAGATAATATTGTGGGTAGAGCAAACCAAAGACTGCGATTCATTGGCAGAACACTTAGAAGTGGCAACAGGTCTACGAAAGAGACTACGTACACCACGATTGTCCGCCCTATTCTGGAGTATTGCTGTGTGGTGTGGGATCCTTATCAGGGGGGACTGACGGATGACATCGAAAAAGTACAAAGAAGGGCAGCTCGTTCAGTATTATCGCGAAATAAGGGAGACAGTGTCACAGAAATGATACGTGAATTGAAGTGGCAATCATTAAAACAAAGGCGTTTTTCGTTTCGACGGGCTCCTTATTAAATTTGAATCACCTGTTTTCTCCTCCGACTGCAAAAACATTCTGTTGGCAACCACCTACATAGGGAGAAATGATCATCACGATAAAATAAGAGTAATCAGGGCTCGCACAGAAAAATTTAAGTGCTCGTTTTTCTCGAGTGCCGTCTAGAGTGGAACGGTAGAGAGACAGCTTGAAGGTGGTTCATTGAACCCTATGCCAAGCACTGTATTGTGAACAGCAGAGTAGTCACGTAGATGTATATGTATTTAGTTAGTTTTGCCAACCGCAACGAAGGCCACCATTACCACACCAGCGAGGAACGAGATAAAATCATATTGTCATCTAACTTCCACACTTAATCTCAATCTTACAAGGGAGAAGAGCAGCTTAATTTTGAAAACTCCCAAGGAAAGATGGTCAAGGGTAGCGGATGTGTCCTGGATGTTCAAGTGGAACCTTCAAATCCAGAAGAGGATTCCTCTTCTTCATCATCTGAAACTGAGTCAGAGGAAAGAAACATACCTCGTGGTGTTTGCAACATCAAACGACCCTAGATCAGTGAAGAAAGGGGAATGGATTAGGTGTAATAAGTGCAAGGTGTGTTTGCACGATAATTTTGAGGAGGCAGCTGGTGTTAACCAGTTCCACTGTGGGCAATGCATGTAGCAACTACCAGGTCAGTTAAAAAGTGTAATCTTCCATAATGTGTATAATTAAGTGACAGTTTATAACGACAAACGTGGGCCCATTTTCGGTTCAAGTGGCAACACAAATTTTTAATTTTTCTGTTTGTAATTTTTCCGTTTTTAATTTTTCCATTTACAATGAAGAAGAATAAATCGTGAAGTAATGTACTATCATTCCCAAAAGTATCCGAACGACGTAAACTGCGATTCGCCTGATTTTTATGCAGCCCACATAACATAGCTGCCTTGTAGGTAATCTAACATGTTTGCACTACAGTCTTTAGACTATACTAGAGAACACTGTCCTTTAATGTAATCAGTTAGGACGTAAATCAAAACCACGATGCAGCAAATACTAAGAAACGCTTCATTATAGATGAGACAGTCCTTAAACCTTGTAAACTCAGTTTTATTACAGTAGGTGAGATTTCAGAATCGTAACCACACTCATTAGAATTTGAGTCAACTAAATCTGTCACATAAATCAATCCAAAAATCTTTAGAAAATATTAAATATTTTGGAAGCACATCTGGACTTGTAAAGTTCTGTGAGAGTTCGAAGTATTTTGTTCTTTAAAACGTTTTACCACACCTGTGAAACGTCTTTCCTGATTCTAGAGGCTTATCATAAACTGGATACTGAACTAACCAGTTAAAAGCAACGCGGCTGGCAGCGGCGAGTGCTCATTGGAAACCTCAAATCGTATCACCAGTAATTTCTCTATATTCATGACTGAGCAATTGTTTCTCCTCATTTCTGAACTTTAAACGACATGACGAACATTTTTGTCCTGGATCTGGATTGAAACCAAGCACCTACAGCCGTTGTAAATAAGCAAAGCACTCGTGCCTGACCGAGACTCAATCAGACTCAGACTCATTGGTAACTGCGCATATAGAGTGGTGAATTATAGAAGTCTCCACCTGTATCAATTAGGAAATGTGAAAGGAAAAATTTGGCACTCTGCCAGGAATCCTGTCAAGATCCTTGTCTCCCTGTTACCTAACCACCAAGAAAGTTTAATTTCAAGTAAGAACGTTTGCACGTGTTTGCATCGAAGTGTCATGATGTAAAGTTTTGTGACAGGGGTTCGAATCAGATTGTTAGCTACGTAAAATCGGACGTTAGCTATCGAATTATTTCACCAGCAGCCAGATATTCTCATTTGAAATGATGATACAATTTTTTTGCCTGGCCGATGATCGAACTCGGCACCTACTGCTGTTGTTTTCTATCCACGAATTGTTTGCTCACCAGTAGCTACATGTTTACATGATTGAATCATCGTTATTGTTGAAAACACATGAAGATACATTATAAAAGAAAATTATTCATCACTTGTAGTTCGGTGTGCATATTCTAGAGCTTGCAATGCGATCATGAATACTTTTGTGTTCGACCAGGATTAGAACCCACATGCGTGTCTTTCCTGGAGACCTAGTAGAATTTACAGATTTGGGGAAAACAACGAAATGATCAACTATATTCTTCCGTGTGGGCCAGATACTACGAAATAATCCCTGTCCAGCACCAAATTTTCCAACGTCTCAAGTTCAAAAGAAATAACAGTCCTGTGACCTTTAATGATCTTTCATTAATTACATAAAATGAAGTCCCTAGTGTAAGGAAGGTCACTGGCAACAGTGTTTCTGTTCTCCCTGACTTCCGCCTCTGCTATGGCCGAACCTAAAGCAGCTCTGCCCCAGTTAGTAGCGAAGTGATATGATGTTTATATTGCGTATTCTGAACTACTGTGCAACCTGACATTCTTCACTTGGCATTACTAAACGAGAAGGATATCTGTTAATGTTTGTTTGAAACACATGACAGAAGTGGGAATCGAACACATGTCTCGCAACTAACGAACTAGTAACAATCCACAAAACCACTGAAGCCCACATTCGCCACGTTCTTGGATGTGTCGTTATGTACGATGCGCTTAGCTTACACATTAGACACGGTGAAGAAAATTCGGTTCTCTATTAACAAGTGAATTACCAGCAGGATTCTAGCACGAAAATTATACTAGTCTCATGCCAGTGGTATGTAAAGACACTTTTAGACATCATAACGTCTATTTTAAGTCTAACCCATTTTGAAAATTTTTCGCTATTCCAAGAAATATCTTAGATTGAGAAATACCATTGTAGAGTATGATGTTAACAGATGCTTTGATTAATACTGTCATTATCCCTATTAACTTCTTCATTCTTCTTCATTTTGGTGCTGCTTGGTAATTTTTAGAAGTAGTTGCCCAAAAAAAGGCTAAATATTTCGTTCGCAGCAAATGGCTGCTGCGTTCCGTGCCAAATGGACCGTAACAAGTACTTATATAGTTCTTTTCAAGGTAATATCGAACATTTCCAATTATTTGTAGATTACTTTAAAGATAAACTAATTGACAAAGACGTTACTTAATAACAGAAACTGCGTTGCTCTACTTCATTTCCTTGCGCTTAGCAACGACGCTTGTAAATTGCCAAAACTGGGGGTACACCCCACTTTCAAAGCCAGAGGATGTTAATGACTCATATTAAATGTCACGATCGCTCATTCCAGATGACTTCTACACAACACAAATTTCAAATAGTACAAGGGAGCAACTATTACAAAAGATCAACCATTTTCGCTGCAACTAACTTAGTTTACGTGGTAAAAGTTCACATTCTCGCGGTATTACTCTGTATCATTTAAGGCCCAACGTACTGCAACGTTATGCCGACACCAACAGTGTGCTACTACTGCCAACCTCATTGTTCGTTTCACTTGATTTCATAACTACTGAAATAAAAGTCACCCTTCTACCAACATCAGAGGTTTTATTTCATTCCTCCTTTCCATTATGGAGATTAGTTTTCTGGTCTGTAAGCTTTCTCCCTTCTAACCAGTGAAATGCGCCCAAATGCGGCCAGCAATCGCTCCACAAGCCGCTATTTTTCGCAGTTAAGATGTCTTTTAACGTAGTCGTAGGTGAAGGAATTTAGTTCAATTTGACAACATCCTAAGCAGCAAGTTCACAGATTTACCGAATAAGAGAAGGTTATTGTCCAGCTTCGGAAAGGCTTAGAAAAAAAGTCTGCACCATCGGCGCCAGGTCGATCTTTTCGTCTACAGCTGCATGATAGTTTGCCTAAGAGGTGTCATCACACGTTGTGTTCCTATATTTGTGGAAATCATTAGTTGAAACCGACTTTCACATCTAAGGTTATGGTACAGCTAAAAGTACAAAACGATTACCAACCGAAGGCTGATTTCGTCCTCAAGCTGAGTGAATTTATAGTACTGAAACGAGGGGGGACCGTTTGCCGTCGCTTTCCTCCAATGAGCGTTGGAAGCCATATACACAAATGATTGCATTACTACGAATACTTTGAACGTTAGCCGGCCGCGGTGGTCTCGCGGTTCTAGGCGCGCAGTCAGGAACCGTGCGACTGCTCCGGTCGCAGGTTCGAATCCTGCCTCGGGCATGGATGTGTGTGATGTCCTTAGGT
Source organism: Schistocerca nitens (assembly GCF_023898315.1). Taxonomy (NCBI): domain Eukaryota; kingdom Metazoa; phylum Arthropoda; class Insecta; order Orthoptera; family Acrididae; genus Schistocerca; species Schistocerca nitens. The sequence continues at coordinate 965,833,602 of NC_064616.1, read as the reverse complement.
TAGTTAGGTTTAAGTAGTTCTAAGTTCTAGGGGACTGATGACCACAGCAGTTGAGTCCCATAGTGCTCAAAGCCATTTGAACCATTTTTGAACTTTGAACGTTAAAACTGATGTTTTACTCTTAAACAATTCTCTACTTGCGAGGAATTGAAACATGTGGAAGTGGAAAAATTCGAACCTGATAACCAGAGATTACGAACTGACCTCTTTACCTACTCCACTATCCTCTTACTTATATGAAGCGCTGTTACAGACTTCTGTGGGGTAATATGTGAGGTAACACATTTAACTAAAATACGATAGCCGGAGCAACACGACGTGCATCACAACCTCAATCTAAATTTTACCTTTGGTCTTTGAAAACAATGTTATTATTATTATTATTATTATTATTATTATTATTATTATTATTATTATTATTATTACATATGATATTTAGAGACAAAATAAATTTACACGATACTCTAATCAATACTCCCAAGGAACTAAGCCTGGAATCTGGAATGAACTTGGCTTCAGAGGCGAAGAAAGTGTTCTCCATCTTGTATCGCACATCGTTTCCTCCTGATTGTCAGTAGGTCCTTACCTGAGAAATGTCACAGCTCAAGGAATTTGAGAACTGTCGCATTCTAGCGCTTTAAGAAGATGAATACCGTACCAGCGTCTCTTCCCGTGCCCTACGATACAGATAATCTACGATACATCTCTAGGTGAAGAAGACAGCGGAGGAAGGCCACGTTAAACGTCTTCGTCTGCTTAGACGACCACGGACTACCACGGAGAATCAAGACAATAGTATACTCCACTTTAGTGATGAAGACCGTTTCAAGACTATCAAGGATATTAAAAACATCCTCCTGATAAGTGTGAGCATTTCGACCATTCGTTGTCGTCTCAACGAGAAAGGAAGATTTGGTCGAAATTCAACGGTCAAGGAAATGTTGAAGGAGCAACATGAGGCTGTCAGATTAAACTTTGCACTAGCATACTGAAGAAAAGCGCTTTCGTACTAGGAGCAAATTATATTTACGGTCGATAAAGTGTTTTCTACTATAACAAATACTTCAGTCTATGTACATCGTCCAAGTGGACTGAGATTCGACATCAAACATGTCCATCAGTGGTAAAGTTGTGGCCGAACTGCAGTTACAGTTTGGGAATGGATGTCAGCAAGTGGTTTGGTGTTCTGTAGCAACTGGACCGTCCGTTTTGTAGTAGACGTATTGCTTTGTTCCGTTCGTATGAGATTTTAGGGAGGCAGGATATGACCGTTCTTCTGTCCAGTAATGAATTGTGTAAAACACAGGTTTCACATAAACGGAGATGTTGAGCTGTTGTACTGGTCACCCAGAAGTGCTGAACACAGTCCCATAGAGCAGTGATGGGGAAAATTACTAGTTGTAGAAGACAGGACAAACAACCAAGCCAGCACTGTCCGATGCAGTTCATAACGAATGGGAAGAGTTGTCACTGAATAATAGATTCGTCAGGAAACTTGTAGCCTCTGTCCCGGGCGGCTAAAAGCAGTTGTAGAGGGCGATGGAAACTGGACACGTTACTGAATTATTATGTTGCTACGGAGAAAAATTTGTTTATGACAAATGAACGTTTTGTTTTCCCTCAAAGAAGAAGAAAATTTGTTTGTCTTATCTCTATTTTCTTTCTTTAAAAAATGAGGGGCAGACTGTAAAGACTAGGCTGTATATTTCACCCCTTTCAGTCGTTAAATATACTCATGATTTTAAATTATTTTACGCTCATTGATCAAAATATCTGACACAAACATGATATTAATTTTTTTTTCTTTTTCGTCACATGGCGCATGACGTCAATGATGAAGGCATCAGAGAGAAAATATTAATTTTTTACAACGAGGAAAAGCATCAAATTAATCTGTGGCCTTTGTATTTTCATGCAGGTAGGATGCCAATACCGACGAAAGCGCTGTATACAGGATGTCCCTTTTATCTTGACCACCCTAAATAACTGTTTGTCCATATGCAAATTACAAAATGTTTCAAGCCAATACTCTTTAGCCGTCAGGGGGATCACAATAAGCACGATTGCCTTCGTTGTACCTTTGTTTTTTACGAAGATATGAACAGTGGTATAACTTTTTAAAATGGCACCCTGTATTTCTTATTCGGTAATTCATTTCCTCTCCTAAAGACCTATTCAAAATTGTATCACATTTTACCTTTCACTGTAACACAACGTTATTAATCACATAACACAACACTGACTTCGAGCCCGGGATCACAAACTCGTCCACTTGCTGGAGTTGTCAGGAAATTTTTTTTATGAATGAAGTGCAGTTAGGCTCTTCGGGATTCCTACGAAACACAACCTATTTCTATTTACAACATAGAAGTGTAAGATATCATTACATTGGTTATTCCAGATTTTTGTTGTTCACATCTTTAACTGAGTTCACACAATGCGACAATTATTTAACTGTATAAAAACACGTAAATTAGTTACAAACTACGGCGTGCACACATTTTGTTCAACATATAAGCATTACTACCGATATTCCGATGTAAGTTATGACATGTTCAATATGCCTGCCATCATCGGCGATGATATGACGCAGACGAATAGCGAAATTCTGCATGACCCGATGAAGTGTTGGAACAACGATGCTTTCATTGACCTCCTGTATGGCTGTTTTCAGCTCAGCAATGGTTTTGGGGTTATTGCTGTACGCCTTGTCTTTAATATAGGCCCAAAAAAAGGAGTCGCATGTTTTCAGATCCGGCCAGATCGAGGCCCATGCCAATGGCCTCTGGGTACCCCTAAGCCCGAATGCGGTCCCCACAAGTGCTCCTGCAGGACATGAAATACCCTCCTCCTTCATGGGGTCGAGCTCCGTCTTGCATGAACCACATCTTTTTGAAATCAGGGTCACTTTGGATAATGGGGAAGAAATCATCTTCCAAAACCTTCACGTACCATTCGGTAGTCACCGTGTCATCAAGGAACATCGCACCGATTATTCCATGACTCAGCATTACATATCAGACAGTCACCCGCTGAGGGTGAAGAGACTTTTCGATCGCGAAATGCGGATTCTCAGTGCCCCAAATGCGCCAATTTTGCTTATTGACGAACCCAACAAAATGAAAGTGGGCTTCATCGCTAAACCGTACTTACCATGCGAATACTAATTTCCATAATGTCCCGCGGCCAACTGTACAGTCTGAACGTCCTAACGCAAACCATTCAAAAGTTATGACGATTTTATTTCATATATTTCAATAAATGTCACCCTGTATCTATTGTTTACCAAAAGCTCTCGACACCATTTTGACTCGTCAGTTTATTTCTTTTCTTGTCCTTGAAGTTTTTTCTTGAACCTACCTAAATACTGTAACTTAACAATTCGTTATACGAGTTCATTCTGAATAATACTTTCTTTTCAAATTGTTGATTGTGGACTAGTTTAATCATATTAATATTTATTTTCGTGCTTCAATTCAAAGTTCTTCAATTCAGTTATTCCATTATTTGTGAACCTTATTTCCACAACGGAATAATGCCATCAGTGAAACAAGATAGTGCAGATTTGTTGCATGAACATTAGTCTTCCTTGTTTTTCCCAACATAAGGATTTTAAAACATGCTTATGGGCTGCTGAGAATTTTTTTGCAGATGTATAATCTGCTTGTCGGAGTCCTAATTCAATTAAAAAATCGCCGCCATCATGTAGCTTTGATGCATGACTACTTTATTATACTAACATAGGCTGAATCATTGCTTCATCTCTCAGACGTTCTTAATACCGAAACTGAGAAACTGAATCGATAGCTTTCCTCAAAATGTATGAAAATTAATCTAAATGACAATTTATACTGTTTGCTCCGTTTGTTAGGGCGTTTACAACATGAAAAAGTACCTATCTTTATGTTCACTTGTAAAACCTGACTAAGTTTTGCTAGACTAACTTTGAATATTTCTCTACGCAGCTACTGATATTCTCAGTCAACAATTTATGGATTAGGAGGAGGACGCTCACGAGTCTTTAGTTTTCACATCTTTTCTGTTTCCGTTCTTGTAAAGGAGAACAGTTACAGTATTGTTTCTCTTTTGAGAAATCATCGTCTCCCATAGACATCACGTAAATACTTCGACATTTTTCTGTTATATTACCTTTCGCCAAGATGAAATCATTTCAATTGAAACATCGTCATCATAAGCAGTCTTTCCCTTGCTTATTATATTAAATAAACTCAGTAGTCTGAAAATGGAATGGAACGGCTACATGATGAGTGCCAAAATATCATATTAAATACACTTATTAAAGAAGGGGAAGTACGTAACAATAATTACATATATTAAAATCTACAAATTATAAATATAAATGATTCAGGTCCAATGTGCCTGGGTGTAGACACGATTCATTAAGTCGACATGGAGAGGAGGATTAACCATTTTATGTCACCACAGGATGGAACTGCAAATCATGAAGACAGAAGTCTCTGGCGCGGTGTCCGAGCGACGTGTAGAGCTCCAGGAGATGCGGCGTGATGTCGTATGGCCGTTGTTTGATAGCCAGGAGCTTATTTTACATATTCGTGCGCCGACTCCCAGAGTACCTTAATCTGTTTCCATCCACCGCTTCCTCCTCACACGTCGAGCAGGCAAACACACCACCCGACACTTCGGTGCAGCGCTTTTGTCCTCTTCACAGCAGCTTCTCTCAGTCTCCTGATGCTCATGTGGATCTTTTCGTCTACATAAATTAGGCGAAGAGGCCTTATCCTAGTTGTCTTTGGAAGAATATGTCAGTTGGCAATGACATAGTCGTTTGTTCATATATTCGGATATCGAACAAAAAGGAAGAATGTTAGACAGAGAATGGAAACTGAGAGTGCAGCCAAGTGACAGAAGTTAATCGGATGAATACAAGAACCAAACTCAAAATCTACAAACTAAGTAGAAAACAGACTGAAATTCTTCCGGAATGCCAGCCGCGGTGGTCTAGCGGTTCTAGGCACGCAGTCCGGAACCGCGCGACTGCTACGGTCGCAGGTTCGAATCCTGCCTCGGGCATGGATGTGTGTGATGTCCTTAGGTTAGTTAAGTTTAACTAGTTCTAAGTTCTAGGGGACTAATGACCTCAGCAGTTGAGTCCCATAGTGCTCAGAGCCATTCTTCCGGAATGTTAAGTCTGAATGGTTTATGCGAAACAGCATGTAAATTATTTAGTATGACCTCGAATCAACCAAACCCATCCTCTGAAAGACTACCTTAATGAATTAGTCTGAGAATCACACCCCGAATGCTTCTGCTATGGAGTTTTGTGCTTCTTCCCCCATACTTTCCTGCAGCTGCTGAATTTTCCATCACATCATCCTGTAATTGAAGGGTTTGGTGCAAGAAAGAGGCAGCTCCACCTTTACCAGTTCTTGGCAAATTGAACAAATGTTTTAGAAATTCAGTTTTTACCAAAACGAAAAAGTTTTCAGCCTTGTTTTAGGCTATAGAGTATTTGATACTACTGACGAGAATACACACAAAAACATGCACTCAGGTACGTGCAATAGAGTTTTGAATTTTGGAGCTGCCTCCGTGTTTCTCCAGAGTGAATGAAATACTCTTTGTAGGACCATTTTCTTCATAATTAACCATATATCAGTTTAAAAAACATTTATTAATAAAGAAAGTACAACATTATTGGCATAATACACTCCTGGAAATTGAAATAAGAACACCGTGAATTCATTGTCCCAGGAAGGGGAAACCTTATTGACACATTCCTGGGGTCAGATACATCACATGATCACACTGACAGAACCACAGGCACATAGACACAGGCAACAGAGCATGCACAATGTCGGCACTAGTACAGTGTATATCCACCTTTCGCAGCAATGCAGGCTGCTATTCTCCCATGGAGACGATCGTAGAGATGCTGGATGTAGTCCTGTGGAACGGCTTGCCATGCCATTTCCACCTGGCGCCTCAGCTGGACCAGCGTTCGTGCTGGACGTGCAGACCGCGTGAGACGACGCTTCATCCAGTCCCAAACATGCTCAATGGGGGACAGATCCGGAGATCTTGCTGGCCAGGGTAGTTGACTTACACCTTCTAGAGCACGTTGGGTGGCACGGGATACATGCGGACGTGCATTGTCCTGTTGGAACAGCAAGTTCCCTTGCCGGTCTAGGAATGGTAGAACGATGGGTTCGATGACGGTTTGGATGTACCGTGCACTATTCAGTGTCCCCTCGACGATCACCAGTGGTGTACGGCCAGTGTAGGAGATCGCTCCCCACACCATGATGCCGGGTGTTGGCCCTGTGTGCCTCGGTCGCATGCAGTCCTGATTGTGGCGCTCACCTGCACGGCGCCAAACACGCATACGACCATCATTGGAACCAAGGCAGAAGCGACTCTCATCGCTGAAGACGACACGTCTCCATTCGTCCCTCCATTCACGCCTGTCGCGATACCACTGGAGGCGGGCTGCACGATGTTGGGGCGTGAGGGGAAGACGGCCTAACGGTGTGCGGGACCGTAGCCCAGCTTCATGGAGACGGTTGCGAATGGTCCTCGGCGATACCCCAGGAGCAACAGTGTCCCTAATTTGCTGGGAAGTGGCGGTGCGGTCCCCTACGGCACTGCGTAGTATCCTAAGGTCTTGGCGTGCATCCGTGCGTCGCTGCGGTCCGGTCCCAGGTCGACGGGCACGTGCACCTTCCGCCGACCACTGGCGACAACATCGATGTACTGTGGAGACCTCACGCCCCACGTGTTGAGCAATTCGGCGGTACGTCCACCCGGCCTCCCGCATGCCCACTATACGCCCTCGCACAAAATCCGTCAACTGCACATACGGTTCACGTCCACGCTGTCGCGGCATGCTACCAGTGTTAAAGACTGCGATGGAGCTCCGTATGCCACGGCAAACTGGCTGACACTGACGGCGGCGGTGCACAAATGCTGCGCAGCTAGCGCCATTCGACGGCCAACACCGCGGTTCCTGGTGTGTCCGCTGTGCCGTGCGTGTGATCATTGCTTGTACAGCCCTCTCGCAGTGTCCGGAGCAAGTATGGTGGGTCTGACACACCGGTGTCAATGTGTTCTTTTTTCCATTTCCAGGAGTGTACATTAATTCGACAGTTCTTCTTCAGTCTTATAGCTCTCCTTCAGTCACCTCAGGATCGTTTGAAGCATCTGAAGTCAACTGGTCGGAAAATCACATTTCGTTTTGCCCAACATACTTTCTGGCCAGCTCTTTGACATCTTTAAACTTCTGACCTTTAAGCGGGAGTAGACAATCATAAGTGTGATGAAAAAGGTCCATTGTTATGATACTCGCAGGTCTTTTGTTGCAAATTTGCGCATTATCGAAGACAGTCATCCCTACGGTCGCAATGCATTGAATTATCGCTTTACCGATGTATGGCTGTTCATAGAGGAATATTTTGTACTTAGTGATTAAATATTTTCCTCTTTTCTTGGTTCCAATGGTTCAAATGGCTCTGAGCAGTATGGGACTTGACATCTGAGGTCATCAGTCCCCTGGAACTTAGAACTACATAAACCTAACTAACCTAAGGACATCACACACATCCATGCCCGAGGCAGGATTCCAACCCGCGACCGTAGCGGTCACGCGGTTCTACACCGAAGCGCGTAGAACCGCACGGCCACACCGGCTGGCCCTCTTTTCTTGTTCGATAATGATACGTAAGGGTATTTTACAAAAAAAATTTTCCACGTGTTAACAAACGCGTGATGTTTACACCAGTCTGCTGAACAATACGTAACACAATCTCCTTTCTGCTCGTGTTCTGGGGAAGAACGAGGCAGCTCCCGGAAATGCCTCGTTGTATGTGATAGAATGTATGTGATAGAATGTTCAACTCAATAGAGCAAAAAAGTGGAGCTGCCTCCCACTTAAGCAAAACCCCTCAATTGGCGGACTCAGTTTGTAATGTTCCCCAATGATAAATCAATGGTGCATAACTCCTCCCAGCTAGTTCCTTTTACACTTCGGTAAATCACTGGGTGGTGACCAGCGAGAAGCACGTGAACTCAGGCCGCGTTCCAGCACTGAACTCACTTTGTCTCCAGTTGTGTCACCAGCAACAGCTTGTGACAAGTTCCCTAGAGGCTTGCACACTTCATTTTCTTGAGAAAACTCTGTGCATGCGTCTAGGTATCCTGTCACCGCATTCCTGAATCAGCAAGAAGGCTGTAGCTTTCCAGAAGGTACGTTGCCTCGTAACGGGAAGGCCTTTCAGGTCCCCGCTCAGGTATCTCAGGTATTTGGGAAATTGGAGACGTCTGTCAGTCTTTAAACAGGACACCCGTCTCAGCGCAAAGCACAACAATTGTATACCATACTTACCTGTTCGTTGTGACGGTGGGCAATGTCTCACAGTAACACGGCATGGCTGACTGGAATCCTATTTCTTAGAGCGTTAGCTCTCGCAGTATTACACGGTATACCACATAGCTTTATACATCTAAGATGGTATTATCTATGGAAATGCATTACTTGCACTATTAACAATGTGTGTTCATGACTCATTTCTTGAGCTATAAATGTCTATGGAGAACTCCTCAATGCTTGTACAATTTTATTTCAATTCTTAGTTATTAGATCATCTACCATCTTAACTGATGAAATGTGAGGCCTACCAAAAGTATTTTCTGTTTTCCTTTCTTCATACTCTTACGTTACTTTAATCATATTTTCATTGTGCCTTCTGACATCCCTCGAAAGATATTTCTGAAGAGTTTTGCTTTATTCAACACATCTCACTGTGGTCTTACTATAATTTGCTTGAAAGTCCCGTGTTATGATAACTTAAATTTGTGACTTCCTTCTCTTTTACCTTCACAGTTCCTGTAATATCGTTTACTGTTTGTGTAAATACTTTCGTGAAATAATTGCCTCTTTCAATTTAAATTTACTTAATATTCATTTTCGAAGAAGCTGAACCTGTTCCCTAATTCAATCAGGTATAGGCCCTATCCTCTACTCTAAAATACTCATAATTTACATACCTCATAAGCTATCTCTTATGTTTGAGTCTCTCTGGCTTTCCATATATTCCTCCTTTGCATCTTATTACTTGTCATTTCTTGAAAGCCGTAAATGGTACAGGTCTTTCACATCCTTTCTCTCTCTCTCTCTCTCTCTCTCTCTCGCTCTCTCTCTCTTTCTACACACACACACACACACACACACACACACACACACACACACACACACACACACACATACATACACACACACACACACACACACACACACACATATATATATATATATATATATATATATATATATTCGTTACTTGATGTAACATCTACATGTAATAATTACCTTGGTATTGAAACTTAATAATGTTTAAATTATACTTCTGTTTGTCCTAAAATAATTTCCATGAAGGTAGTAATAGAGCAATAAATTTTGAGGACTGCCTAAGAAGTACAGCAAAAGTAAGTCTTCCGGTGCACACTGGGTAGATTCTCTTCGGAATATTTTAATGAAACGGCTGTAAATTTAGCTATTATATACAACAGCTCGATCGACAAAGGAGCCTTACCAAAGAGCTGAAAAGCTGTACAAGCAATATCAGTACAAAAGAAGGTGAATATAAATAATCAGCTGAATCTACACCCATACAATTGACATCGATCTGTAGGATTTTGGAACATTAACTGCGTTCCAAGTATCTTAAGGGAAACGATATATTGATATATATTGGCACTTTATTCACAGAAAGAAATAAGTATGCATATTATCGACAGGTGATCTCAAGTTCATTCTATATTTGTATCTATATTCCCAAAGGCTTTTGACTTAGTATATCGCAAATGGCTTCTCATAAAACTGCGTGCCTAATGGAGTGAGTTGTTCAACTGGATATGTTATTTCCTGTCACAAAGGTCGCAGTTAGTAGTAACTGCTGGGAAACCAGCTAATCAAACGGAGATGATATCTGGAGAACCCCAAGGAAGTGTTATAGGTCCTCTGCTGACGTTAATCTACTTAAATTATTCAGGAGACAATCCGAAGAGCCCTATTAGATTGTTTGCAGACGATGCTGCCGTTAACCGTTTATTATAGTAAACAGAAAATCAAAAGAAATTGCTATATTGAGCCTTAAAATTTCGGGCATGCAGCCACATAAATTCAGCTTCTTATTCTAATATTTCGGCTGAATTCCGTCCACCATCTCAGAGTGAGCCGAGGTGACTAACGCTCCAGCACTTGCTCCGTCCTTTTAACTCGAGGACCGAACCACTGCGTATGAAGCCAAAGATACACAAGACCCAGAGACGTTGATAGGCGGCCAAGAGGTGTAACATATGCACGGAAATTAAATCTATGGCTGCGCATTCGATACACACGGTGATATCGACGTGTCAGGGAAATCTGTACCGTCGCGACTTCTTTGTGATTTAATTACAGAAACTGCCGGATTCCATGATTTGTCTAAGCTGTAGCCGCTATCGCTATTAATTAAATTCGTCGCCAACCGAATTTCAATTGCTTCTTTCACTGCTGAGTCCCAGAAAGAAGTGTTCGAGCATAAAATTACATTATCGTACACCATAGAGTGCCCAGTGTCAATACGGTGCTCCGCCACCGCGGATTTATTAGGTTGTAAGAGACGGGTGTACCTGCGGTGCTCTGTGCATCTCTCCTGGACTGTACGTGTCGTCTGTCCGATGTATGAACGGCCGCACTCACAGGGGATCTTATAAACCCCAGGCTTTAGGAGCACCAAATCATCTTGAACGGAACCCAGAAGTGCTGCAGTCTTTGGTGGAGGGCGAAAAATCGCTTTCACTGTGTGTTTCCCGAGGATCCGTCCTATTTTTGACGAAATGCTTCCCATGTATGGCAGGAAAGCCACGGATTTAAAACTTTCCGTGTCTTCTCCCGCTTTTCTTGTGCTCACTGTTAATTTCAAATCTAGTGCCTTACGTATCTGCTGTGGAGAGTGCCCATTGGGTTCAAAAACCCTTCTCAGGCTAGAAGCTCGTCCTCCAGACTGCTCTCGACAGCGATGACGTGTGCTCTCTGCACTAGAGTTCTGAGTACACTCATCGTCTGCGAAGGATAGTAGCAGCTATTTGCACGTAAATATAAATCGGCATGGGTCGGTTTTCGATACACTGCATGTCCCAAAGTGCCATCATCTTTGCGCCGTACCAACACATCCAAAAGTGGAAGGCATCCATCTTTATCGATTTCCATCGTGAAGTGAATTTGTCTGTAGATAGAATTCAGGTGATTTAAAAATTCTTTTAGCTTGTCTTCACCATGGGGCCACACTGCAAACGTGTCATCAACATACCTCCAAAACGCAGTGGGTTTCAAGTTTTTTATTCAATAACGAATTTTATGAACAGACTGACGGTGTCGCCATGGGTAGTCCTTTGTCGTCCTTGGTGGCCAACTTTTTTATGGAGGACTTAGAGCAGAAAGCACTGGAAACTGCTAGCTTGAAACCCCTTGGAAAAAACTTAACACAACGTTGACTTGTGTTGGGCATGTCTATCTTTCTAACATCTAAGACAACGTAATATTATTGGCAAAGCACTCGACGTGTTAAATTACAACCATTACACAGAAAATGATGTGTGAAATCGTCCCAAAGACTACATTTTAATGACAGGAAACTTACAAGTTGCAACAAATTTTGTAAAGGGACTGCCTCCACTACGCGTTTTCATTCTCCTCTTGATTACTGCCGCATGGTGTGGGATCCTTACCCAGTGGCATAAACGGAAGGCATCTCGTTTTGTACAATCGTAAATTGATGGTGAGAGTGTTAAGGATATAATGAGCAAGTTAGAGCGGTAATGATGAAGACAAAGGCATTTTTCGTTGTCGCGAGATCTTTCCACGAAATTTCAATCACCAGCTTCTCCACTGGCTGCAAAATATTTTGTGGATTCCCACCTAAAGGGGTAGAAATGATCATCTAAATAAAATAATGGTAATAAAGACCCTCAGTGAAAGATGGTTCTATGAATCCTCTGTGAAACACTAAAGTGGGAATTGCGAGTAACCATGTAGATGCAAATGTTACAAGGAGAAAACGCTAACTACTGCATGAAATTTAAATTTATGTTTGTAGCATGTCTCCTCTCCTGCTAAGAGGCTAGAGGACAAAGGCTACAAATTTTGGGTACAGAACAGTCTACATATTCCTTTTATTTAACCATAATTACTTATCTCGAACAACACAAACCCACTTTTCAGCAAAGACAGCTACGATAATTAAAAAAATATTCTACGCAATAAAACAACGTAAAACAGTACGCATGGTAGAAGTTTAGCTTTTGCGTACCTAGGTGTCGTTAAAATAGCTCCGAGTGAAATCGCGTATTTCGTTTACGCCAGTGACAAGAGACGCAGGTGTGATCTGGCAGGCAAGCAGGCAAAAGAAACGAGCGGATTTTTTGTGGCTGCGCCGTCGGCCTGGCGCTCCCCCGCTTGCGGAAGCGATTTATGTTTAGTCGCGAGGCGGTGGCTGGCGGCTGGCTGCAGGAGGGAGCGCCAGAGATCAAGGAAACGCGATTACAGGGGCTGGGTAACTCCCAGGCCCGTCAATACGCAGCCAAGTCTTCCGCCGGATACAATTTTCCCTGCGTTGCACCTAGCTCCACGCTTCATTTTCGCGCTTCGTGGCACGAGGGAACGATCTTCTATCTGTAGCACCGCATCGCGCCATCTATTAGGAAATCTTCGTTCCGCCAACGTAACAGACTCCTGACGTCGCAGCGCAGGCTGGCATAAACACTGCAAAAACAAAACTCTTGTATATCTGCCTGTTGATGAATGCCACATTTATCAATTGCTGAATATTATGAACTCTTTTAGTACATTACCCAGTTCGGGTTACCTCAATACTATGTTTATATAATATGGCTAATATCTAATCACCCATTTCCAGTTCTTATTTTGTGTAGATAACTAGATATTCATCTAACAGTGACTTTGTTCCAGAATCTGTTTTATTTTTGGTTATAGTTGGTTGTCGCCTTTCATCTCCACAACCTACCTCCTTCTTTGACAGGTTTCTGTACCGTGTTATACTTTTTTGTTTTGGCATTAGATAAAGTGAAAGAGGGTGCTATAGACAAAAGGTACTGCAGATGGATTCCCGAATACACTAATGCCTCGGCCGCGTATCGAAAAGGAATACCGTAATTGTTACACCGCTCGAAACAATTTTACATCGAGGAAATAATGATTGTAGGTAATTTTGTGGCTTGTGAGCTTCTACTAACTGTTCTGTTTATCTAAAAGTGTATAAGTTAAATAGTTCAAGTGCCATCATATTGTGGTAACTATCTATAACATTTTTTTCCCTACTCTCAAATTGATATATCGAAACAGGCAACTAATTAATATCAAGATAGGAGGAAAGGCAACATAGGTAGTATATTTTTAATTTGTTTATTGCAGATCGACTATAGCTACTGTGTAATTATCTTCGGTGCAGTTATATGCAACTCATGATGACTCATTGCCAATACACTCGCACATGGTGCCACATTGCCAATTAAGATAACGAACAGTTAAAACAATTTAACTGTTTGTTATCATTAATCTGGTACCATGTGCAATTGTATTTACGACGAGTCATTACGATTTGGATATAAGTGCACTAAACATTGTGACACAGTAGCTGAAGTCGATCTGCAACAAACACATTAAAAATTTACTATCGATGCTGCTCTTTCTCCTACCTTGGATCTCATTTGTACCGTCGTGGAGCAGGCAGATCCAGATGAAAACAAAGCTGAAGATAACTTGTATCATTTACCGTGTACTATAATATAACCGCTTTGTACACTGAGGTTAGAAAAGTGCGGTATGCATATACGCCTATACAGATGGCGGTAGTATCACATATATAAGATATGGAAGGGAAGTGCATTTTTACTCACGTGATTTATGTGAAATAGTTTCCGCACGAAGGGAATTGACAATCTTTGAATGCGGAATGGTAGTTGGAGCTACCTATATCAGGATGACCAGATACGGGTTTGAACCGTCGTCCTCCTGAATGCGTGTCCAATGTACTAACCACTGCGCCACGTCGCTCGGTTTTGCGTAGAATTGTGAGTGCTAACAGACAGGCAACACTCCGTGAAACAGCCGCATAAATCAATGTGGGACGTACGACGAACGTATCCGTTACAACAGTTTGGCGAAATTTGGCGTTAAAGGGCGATGGCATCAGGCGACCGGAGCGAGTGCCTTTGCTAACTGCACGACATCGCCTGCGGTGCCTCTCCTGGGCTCCTGACCGTATCGCTTGGACCTTAGGCGACTGGGAAACCGTGGGCCGGTCGGGTAAGTCCCGATTTCAGTTGGTAAGAGCTGATGGTAGGGTTCGAATGTGGCATAGACCCCACGAAGCTATTAACTCAAGTTGTCAACAACGCACTCTGCAAGCTGGTGGTGGCTCCATAATGGTGTCGGCTATGTGTAAATGGAATGAACTGGGTCCTCTGGTCCAAAGGAATCGATCACTGACTGTAAGTGGCTATGTTCGGCTACTTGGAGATCATTTTCAGTCATTCAAAGACTTCATGTTCCCAAACTACGATGCAATTTTTATGGGTGACAATGCACCATGTCAGCGGGCCACATCTCTTTGCGATTGGTTCTGAGGAACATTCTGGACAATTCGAGTGATTGATATGGCCACAGAGGTCGTCCGAGAGGACTCCCATCGGACATTTATGGGACACAATAGAGAGGCAAGTACGTGCACGAACACATGCACCGGCAACACTTTCGCAATTATGGACGGCTATAGAGACTGCATAACTTAGTGTGTCTGCTGGGGACTTATAACGTCGAGCTGCACTTCATTCTCGCGGGCGTGCGATCAGGAATGAAAGCGCTATGAACGATCCTTTCTCTCGAGATCGGAGGCAGATTGAGACCTCCTCCCAAGTCTATCGAACCATTCAATATGTTATCTAATTTTCATGTGCAGTAATATGTGGTGTAACATGCACCAAACGCAAAATCATAACTACCCTTGTTTTTCGTTGCAAAACTTTTCAAATTTTGCACGTGTGTTATTTAAATGGGTATATCACAATAAGTATGACCATTAGCGAGATGCTGGGCACTTCGCCACGAAGCTGATATATAACACTACAAGTAACGCAAAAATGAAATGTTTTTACTGAATACTTTCTGTAAAACCGTTTGAGAAGGATCACAGAATGCGCGCGCTTCGATTCTGTCAGCGCAGAGCGTCGCCAACTAGGGCGTGCGAAGAATGAGTACGCGTCCCAATATGCACAGGAGCAACCCGACATGTGCGGAAGGTGAGCATCGTGCTGTAGTGTAATGTCACGTCAAAGCGCTATACTTGTCTCAATTTGCGCTTACCCTTAGCGAGCCACGTGTCGCATGTTGTGTTTACTTAGACAGCTGGTAAATACCGTCTTACTTATAGATCAACACAGTGCATAGCTATTGCAAAACAACTTTACGTTTCGCCTTTTGTTCAGACTTTGCCCGTCCCAAAGCACTTGATATCGAACGATTTCTTCACAATGTTGTTGAAATAGCACCTCAAGATATAACTGGAATTCACATGTCCATAGTTAGTAGTACCATGTAGGCTACCCAAAGCTGAAATGGTTCAAATGGCTCTGAGCACTATGGGACTTAACTTTCAAGGTCATCAGTCCCCTAGAACTTAGAAATACTTAAACCTAACTAACCTAAGGACATCACACACGTCCATGCCCGAGGCAGGATTCGAACCTGCGACCGTAGCGGTCACGCGGTTCCAGACTGAAGTGCCCAAAGCTGATTAAGGATGCAGTGTTGACAAGCTTCTACAGTAGACCACACGTGCACTACGCTTCTGTCATTCCGACGGCAACGTAGGGCCTGATACCGTCGATCATGCCTGCCTCGGCGTGCGAACAATACTAATATTCAACCTACCGTCCAAACTACATGCAGACGCCGTCACTGCGGCCCTCTGACGATGGGTACAATTCCGAACCCATCCCTTCTTAACCCACTACTGGCCAAAACTCTTATCGGATCATTTTTTTGCAAACTTTTATACATAAATACGTTACATTGAGTGATTAATTGAATAAAAAGTTGTTTTGAAAATTTTCAGTTTATTAGAACAAAAACTACAGACCGTCCCAGTTTTGGGACATTGGCCAAATACCATATCCAAATTCACAACCTTATTCTCCATGCATAATATTGTAAGAAACAACACAGACAATAAATAAAGAATGTTTTAATATCTATTTAGTATGAAATGAAGCAAAACACTTGTCGTGTACACCAACATTGCACCTATCACAAATTTTTGTTGTATTTTTCCATGCAGTAAGCACATCTCTTCTGTGTTTTACTTGGCGCAATGAAATGATTTCCTGGATCTAGTCGTACATCTTTGCTCACCCGTCCTCCCATCAATTTGCTTCCTTGTGGTCCTCTGCGTATTGGTACTGATCCTGTTTTCTTTGATAGGTAAAACATCACTATTCTCCGTCAGACATCCAAATGTGAGAGCTTCTCATTAGAGTTAGCAATTCGGTATGCACGCCATGTGTTTACGACGCAGATATATATCTTCTGTGTGAATAACGGCCACCACCATTTCTTTGACCTTATCCTCGTCCTATAAAGTGATATCTGCTTGTCCAGTAGATCTACGCCACCCATATGGGCCTTGTATTCTTCAATGAGATGTGGCATTGTAACAGATATTTCCTTTTTCTTTGCCCGTGAGTATCTTTTAGTAGAAGTCAGAGGAGTAATAGTCCTATAATTTGCCGCTGCACATACTGGTTTGTTGTCACTCCATTTCACAACCAGAACTCCGTTCTCTTTGTCAAACATGTAGTCATAGAATCCTCGTTCCTTTTCTTTTGCCATTCTTTTCGAGTCAATCAAAGGACATGCATTAGTTCGGATCTCTCTTATTGTTCCTGTAGCTTTCATTTTAATCTTTCCGTGTGTGATCAGTGTGTCAGCACTGGTGAAAAATTTGTGAAAGAAAAGCTTATAGTTCGGATACTCTGATTCTGGAATCATGCTCGTTAGTTCATTGATTACCTTTGCACCTAAAGGCTCCTCTTTGTTGTCAGTCTTGCCACAGTATGGCGAAAAATTATAAAGAAAGCCATTGTAACTTGTAAGACACCAAATTTTATATCCAAATTTGATAGGCTTTCCCCTCAGAAACATTTTAGCTGAATGTTTGCCATAATTACGTACCATCATTTCATCAATTCAGAGTTCTGAATGAATTGCGCCAAATTTACCAAATTCCTTTTTCAGCATTTCAAAGTACAACCTCAGTTTGTACATCTTGTCGTTTCTGTCTATTTTGGAGTTGTCACTGAGATGAATGAATCTCTTTATTTCCAGAAACCTATTTCTTGACATGAAGTTGAAGACTAAAGGAACACCACCATCAGGAGCCTGTTCCCAGTACATATTCTCATGGGGAAGCTTATGATAACCACTGAGAAGTAGTATGCCAAGAAATGATTTTAGTTCTTCTTTGATTAGCAGAAAATTTATTTTGTTATGTTAACAAGCATGGATTTCGCTTTGTTCAATAATAGTATCCATTAGTTTCTCAGAAAAAAAAATCCTCAAACACCTGGGGCACTGTCTTATTTGCTAGACATTCCGCAACATAATGTTCGTTGCTCTTCCCTGGTTCACTAGGGTTTGTGTACGTTGGTTGACATTTATACCACTTACATTTATATTTTTATTGTAGATAACGTATCACTTTCTGCTCCATCTCCTAACGCTTTCCTTCTTTTGGCTTCTGGAGGTACAACTGTAGCATTAGCTTTATCTTGGGTGGTTATGAACTCTAAAGTACCGGCTACATCTTGTACAACACACTCATTGTTCAGTACATTTTCGTCAATGTCTTCTTCATCTGTTATTACATCTGCATCGGGTGGAATAATCGCCAATTCTACGTCATCATCTTCATCGTCACTCTCTTGATGGTTCTCTAGTTCTGATAGAATTTCTTCAAGTGTAAGTCCACGCTGCATATTTTTAATCCTGTTGGAATCGTAAAATTTGAATAGAATATGAAAAAAGCAGATATAAAGAACGTAAAATGCAATTCTTCTCTGAATAATACGGGTACACAAGAATAGGGCACATCAACAATAAATGATAATGTAAGATGCCATTGTCCCATTATTGGGACGCATAAAATACATCGATATTGCACTTACTTGAAAAAATCTGAAGTATACTTAATCTTACACGGACATTCATATGTTCATAACAAACACGCACAGACAACTAAATCACAGCTCTTTGTCGTCCAAGAACTACCAGCAGACACACAGTGCTGCCAAGTGCGAGAACAAAAAATCGGCAAGTTTATAATTTTCCTGACGTGAAGTACTTAGAGAAAAGTTATTTATTTTACAAAAAAATGGTTCAAATGGCTCTGAGCACTATGGGACTCAACTGCTGAGGTCATTAGTCCCCTAGAACTTAGAACTAGTTAAACCTAACTAACCTAAGGACATCACACACATCCATGCCCGAGGCAGGATTCGAACCTGCGACCGTAGCGGTCTCGCGGTTCCAGACTGCAGCGCCAGAACCGCGCGGCCACTTCGGCCGGCTATTTATTTTACATTTGCAGGCATTATAGCAGTTAGTTGAACCTACAGGTGCAACATTAAAAGCTAGAAGCTCCATTGTTTACGTAGAAATAAGTAAAATATACGCGTCCCAAAAAAGGGACAATGGCCAGTAATGGGTTAAGTGGCGTCAGGCATTAGCTTGACCTTTCCAGGTAACGAGTCACCCTCAAAAGCCGAGATGAAGGCGCCGGTAGCAACCCTGTTGTCTTTGGGTCCCCTATGCATGCACTGGACGAAGTGGACACCCCGTCGCTCTAAGTTGGCGCACAGCTCCTCATCTGACTGCAAAAGGAGGTATCGGTGGAAAATAATACCATGGACCATGTTAAGGCTTTTAAGGGGCGTAATCGAGACAGTGATGTCACCCAGCTTGTTACACGCGAGCAACGCCCGCGACTGGGCTGGGTAGGCCGTATGGATCAAAATCGACCCGCTGCGCATTTGGGACAACGCCGCCGCTTCCCCAAACCTGTCTTCAATATGGTCGACAAAAAACTGGGGTCGTTGCCTCAGAGATCGCTTCATCAGTCCTGCTGTAAACTAGGTACTGAGGCGAATATGGCTCGCGAGACCTGGTCGCCCTACGGTCCTCCCAATGTGTGACCAGGGAGGTGAACGATCGGGAATCATAGGTCGCAGCATCAAAATCATTCCTTACTCGCTTGGAGACTGCTGGAGCCGAGGAACCACCAGCTTGATTCAATTTAACCCGTTTCATTGCAGGTGATCTGCCCTGATGCCACCCACGCCGACCAGGTCGCCACATCCCTGTCAGCGCCATCCGGAACCTAATTGACTCTCTTCCTACACATGTTGTAGCGATCCACACCCAGGCTTTTGACAGGTGGTCGCAAAGGTGCGGCTGGACAGTATAGAATCAGCTCAAAACTCGGTTAGACAAATTAAATTCTCTAATCAGAAGGAGCTGATAGTTATAGTTAGGCACTCTAAGGTCACAAGATTCCGACACAATATGTCCTGCCATAATGGTATTGGAAATTTGGTGGTTAAAGTACTAGAAAGTAATAGTAGTAATGCGTAATTGCTCTAAAAACTCGCCATCGTGAAACCATTTGTCATATATCTCTTTTCTTCACAGGCGTATTTAGTATCTTACTCTCTATGTCGACGACTATAATGAGAACCAATTGACAGCAGTGGGAAATATCAATAAATTTCTTCATCTCTCAGTGGTCACAAGAAGGAGTAACAGGAATCGTAACCTACTAAGATTCTTATCTGTAACAATTTTCTACGCAGCTGTTATTCTGAAAAATAACATGTAGAGCACATGCGTTTATAAAACCTTACTATGAAAGTAGAATGTAATGACGAGAAATTACAGTGAAAGAAAAAATTGGAGCACTAAGACGGAGTTGCGTGACTTAAAACTAAAGTTGTTAGGCGCGTTTCTATATCTGAAAGATGATGTTAACTCAGGTTTTGCGCCACCTGCATAAGAGTAGCGCTAGTAGCGCCACTATGAGGATGCAAATCAGGTTTGCCTAAAATACGGGCTGTAACAGTCGTCAGCGTTAGCCAAGAATGTCTTTAGGGTAACAAAGACTCCATTACCAACACATCACTGCGTTTGATCGAGGTTGTGTAATAGGGCTACGAGAAATATGATGTTGCAGAAAGACTTGGCAGGAATGTAGCCATTGTATATGATTATTGACAGTGGTGGTCGCGAGAATGTGCGGTAGCAAGAAGACCAGGCTCTGGATAACGACACACACTACCAAGAGGGAAGACCATCGCCGTCGGCGTATGGCTCAGACACAGTACTTTGAGCAGCAGTTGGTACAACAGTCACACAACGAACTGTTACAAATCGATTACTTCGAGGACAGCTTGAGCCAGACGCCGTGTAGCGTGTATTCCACTGACTCCAAACCATCGCCATTTGCGATTTCAGTACTGTTAAGCGATGATGATGATGATGTTTGATTTGTGGGGCGCTCAACTGCGCGGTCATCAGCGCCCGAACAAAGTCATAATTTTTACACAGTCTATTTTTTTCACAATCCAATCTAGTCACCGTCACAAATGATGATGGTGATGAAATGATGAGGACAACACAAACACCCAGTCCCTAGGCAGAGGAAATCCCCAAGCCTGCCAGAAATCGAACCTGTTTCCCCGTGATCTAGCGGCAGCAATGCTAGCCATGAGCTGAGGACGCTGTCAAGCGAGGGCTCATTGGAGGGTAGGGTGGAGGTCTGTTGTGTTTTATGATGAAAGCTGGTTCTGCCTCGGTGGCAGTGGTGGCAGAGTTGTGATTAGAAGGTGGTCATTTCTGTTGACAGCCTGCAACCAACCTATCAGCATGCTAGACACACTGGACCTACACCTGCAGTTATGACCTCGAGTACAATTTGGTATAACAGTAGGAGCATTCTCGCAGCTACCCCACACATCCTGACTGCAATTAGATACGTCAGTCTGATGACTGGACCTGTTGTGTTGCCATTTATGAACAGCATTCCAGGAGGTTTTTCCAAGAGGATAACTTTCGGCTACACACTGCTGTTTTAACCCAAGATGCTCTAAATAGTGTCGACATGTTGCCAAGGCCTGCTCCATCAATAGAAGTATCTCCAGTTGATCACATATGGAACATCATCAAACGACACTTCCAGCTCCATCCACAACTAGCATTAATATTGGTGCAAGGAAGGTAGGAGTGCACTCTGCATTGTTGCCAGATGTATGCAAGATGGCGGTGATAACGTCATCCAAGATGGCGGCGTTTAGACTTGGCCATAGCACATGATGTCCTCGAAGATGGTGGCCATGACATCATTCGAGATGGAAGATTTTGGTGGGAAGTTGGAATTTTGGCGGGAAGATAGGTCAATTGGGCTATCTCTACTAACTTAAGAAAAGGGAGGGAAGGAAAGGGCATTAGGACAACCTCCACTAAATTAAGTCATAGGACCACCACCTATTCCTACAGCTTGATGGGAAAACGACCTAGCCTGCACTGAACTGCTGGAAAGAGGAAGGAGTGTACTTTATTTATTTTGGAACAATTTGTTTAGCGATGCATTTTATAAGGTAGTATAATTACCACAGTGATACTGAACACACGCTCTGACACGCTTGGGGGCCGGCCGAAGTGGCCGTGCGGTTAAAGGCGCTGCAGTCTGGAACCGCAAGACCGCTACGGTCGCAGGTTCGAATCCTGCCTCGGGCATGGATGTTTGTGATGTCCTTAGGTTAGTTATGTTTAACTAGTTCTAAGTTCTAGGGGACTAATGACCTCAGCAGTTGAGTCCCATAGTGCTCAGAGCCATTTGAACCATTTGACATGCTTGCGGTCATGCCACACAGCCTACAGACCGGCAAACCACTCGTAAATAATGCAATACATTTATGTCCAGAGAACCAAACAACTTGTAAATTGTCAAAATAACAATCTGTTGGTTTGGCAGAAGAGCCAACACCGTGTTACTAGAGGAGGCCGAAATGCACGCGTTTTGGCTCACGCAGGCTGGTGTGAGGAGGGAAGAACTATACTGACGTCAGGTCTGGAACATGACAAGGAATTAGAATTCAGAAAGCGGACGTAAGTAGTTTGATACTTAACTTTAATCCATTAATGATGAACGTCGCTCTTGACGGTACATGATTCACAATATCAATATCAATAGTAACCGAATATGGCGCCTTACTAGGTCGTAGCAAATAATGTAGCTGAAGGCTATGCTACACTGTCGTCTCTGCAAATGAGAGCGTCTGTAGTCAGTGAACCATAGCTAACGAAGTCGGCTGTACAACTGGGTCGAGTGCTAGGGAGTCTGTCTAGACTGGACCTGCCTTGTGGCGGCGCTCGGTCTGATATCACTGATAGTGGCGACACGCGGGTCCGACATACGAGGTGTGGCTAGAAAAAAACCGGACCAGTACTGGTGAAACAATAAAACGAAAGCAATAAGGCTGAAAGTCGCGTGGCCTGTCACGTGACTCTCGCTCCGCCTACTGCTCGAGTTTCATCTGCCTCCTGCACTCAGTCTGCCCGTGGCGTCTGTTTTAAGTAGTTGACGTTTTGTCTGTGCGTCGGAAAATGTTGAGTGTACAGAAAGAACAGCGTGTTAACATCAAATTTTGTTTCAAACTAGGAAAATCTGCAAGTGAAACGTTTGTAATCGGTAAACTTGTTCGACAAGATCGCCGTTTAACAATCAGAGCAGTGTCTGAGTTAACAGGAGTTGACAAGGAAAGTGTCGAACAAGTTTACCGATTTTTTCAATGTTTGCATCAGTTTTTACTGACAATGGTCTGCCAGTGCGAGTGTCATCACTGGTGTCTTCGCGGCCATCTTTAAATCGTTTAAACCACTCAAACACTTGTGTTCGCGATAAACAATCATCGCCGTACACTTGTTGTAACATTACAAACGTTTCACTTGCAGATTTTCCTAGTTTGAAACAAAATTTGAAGTTAACACGCTGTTCTTTCTGTACACTCAACATTTTCCGACGCACAGACAAAACGTCAACTACTTAAAACAGACGCCACAGGCAGACTGAGTGCAGGAGGCAGATGAAACTCGAGCAGTAGGCGGAGCGAGAGTCACGTGACAGGCCACGCGACTTTCAGCCTTATTGCATTCGTTTTATTGTTTCACCAGTACTAGTCCGGTTTTTTTCTAGCCACACCTCGTATACTAACGGACCGCGGACAATTTAAAGGCTACCACCTAGCAAGTGTGGAGTCTGGCGGTGACACCACACAATCCATCTAAAGGGCTCTGCAATCATGCTTGCTAATCGTCAACTGTCAAAATCATGCACCAGTCTTTATTTAAACAATTTGAGGACGTACCACCATCCAGTGTGTTTGCCAAGAGGACCAGAGTCCAACTGACCTAGTACATAAAACCACCAACAGAGGGCGCTGTCATTCAATCCATGACATAATCCAAGATGGCGGCTGTGACGTCAGGTGATGACGCAAGTACCATTATCCAATATGGCGGATGTATGTGGGAAGCAGTGTGTTCACCAAGAGGTCTGGACCTAGTACACAGTTCTCACCACCAGAGTGCACTGTCGTCCACTCTGTGATGTAACCCAAGACGGTGGGGTAAATTGGCAGAAAAAAGGGGGTTGCGATGAGGTCTAGACCTAGTACACACTACTGTCACCAGAGGACACTGTGGTCTGCTTCGTTACATAACCCAAGGTGACTGTCTGGAGGGGAAAGTGAGTCAGCCTGCGCTAAGCTGCTGGGGAGAGTAAGGAGTGTACTTTATTTACTTTGGAACAATTTATTTAGGGATGGAGTTTGAAAAATAGTATATTTATCACACTGATGTATAACACATGCCGGCCGTTGTGGGCGAGCGGTTCTAGGCGCTTCAGTCTGGAACCGCGCTGCTGCAACGGACGCAGGTTCGAATCCTGCCTTGGGCATGGATGTGTGTGCTGTCCTTAGGTTACTTAGGTTTAAGTAGTTCTAAGTCTATGGGACTGATGACCTCAGATGTTAAGTCCCATCGTGCTCAGAACCATTTGAACCATTTTTATAACACATGCTTTAACATGCTTGGGGTCACGCCAACAGCCCACACACCTCTAAACTACTCTGAAATACCGCTCTGCAGACACGCAAACAACTTGTAAGTTAACGAAATAATTTCACTACAGACATGCAAACTACTACTAAAGAATGAAGTATAGTGATGTGCAGACAAGGAATCAACTCATAAACCATCCAAATAACGCATAGCGCAGCCTTCGGACCTGTTTGCAAACAATGCATGCAGGCACCGCCCACCAACCACCCTGTCCACCAGGTCACACGGTAGCCTACCGCACACGCTAACAAAAGTCGAGGTGCAATGGCCACCTTGCGAATTGACCCACAGATGACCGGAAGCATGAGGTGGAGCACCCCTTACATACTTGACACTTGAGAAATTCCTCTCGGAAGACGTGTTCACCTAGGCACCTCTGCTGCCACGACCGGACAGGAGCAATGACCTATTTTCAGAGCGCGTCGAGGCCTGAGCCATCGCTGGACTGAATCCAGTGCGAACCAGTGCAGCCGTTGTGTCGACGGCATACGAAAGTTTTCCAACTGTTATACTGATGTCAAATGTCTGTCTGAATAAGCGCCAAGTCATCCTCTTCGCTGTGTTCAGGTGTGTTTCCTGTTGTTAGTGTGAGAACCTTCTCTCTCCCTGTGGTCCACCAAAGACCTATTTGCCTAGGGACTCACCCTCACAGACAGTGCAACAACCGTTTTGCAGAATATCACAGGCCCCATTGTTCTGTGCAATCCTAATGGAACATGTGAGTAGTGTCTAGCCACCCTTGCATACAAAGCAAGGCTCACGCTTCACGGCAGGATGATCGGCCTGCTGTCAATATACCTCTCAGATATGTTAAACGTTCACACAGCTAAAAGCCTGGGCAGGCTTGCGGAAACACCCTTAATCATAAAAGCATTTTCCTTGATTGGCAAAAGATCACTGTCTAAGCACAGACAGGGGCTCTTCAGAACAATTACGCAAATAGAATTCGAAGCACTATCATACAGAAGAGAAAAAAGTCATGAATTTTCGGTATCTATAGCTACAGGTGCGGAGATATCCTAATGGTACAGTGGTGCATGAGAGACGGCATCCCTGCTAGAGATGGATGGTCTGCATCATCCTGTCTTTGAACATGTGATTTCTCAGAACTTTCCATACCTACATTGCATCCATCTTGTTCAAATCAGTTTGTAGATACTCCTATGTCCCGACACGAAGGAAGTCTTGTTAATTTATAGAGCATTATGATTGTATATTTTACAGATCACCATATTGCACCGACGATTAAGCCCTTCAAAGTGCCCCTATATATCGTAAAAATGGAAAGACTCTTACTCAATTACACTGCCCTCCCACTGAGGACAGGAGCTGGAATATTAGAGCGGAAAACCGATCTCCAACCATGTCGATGTAGTAAACATACAGTTCGTATCCTGCGCCATACAAAATCACCACTTTTACATCATTTGTATATATACTGCGAAGACAGACAGAACCGTATATACTCCTCGCAGCACTAGATATTTTCCTGCAAGGTTCGGCGGTCATCCACTCCCGAAGTGCCCTCAGTGGAACGAAGTCCGTCTCAGAACTGTTCTACAAATTCAGACTCTTTACCCCTTGGCACAAATGCGTTACTCTTTCTGGTCCAGACCTGCTTACTTGCTTTTCTACATCCATCTCCAGACTCTGGGATTACAAGAACACAAGTATTTTCGCATAGTTTGCCATGATATCATACCATATCCACGGCACTTCTCGATATCAAGCACACAGCAGTACCCTACCGATCGCTCGTGCACCATAATTCCGGAGATGTAGACTGGAAATTATTTCACTACAAACCCGAAACTTTCGTGAGATGGAACATGCTGTATACCACTGAGTAACTAGAAACATATCCTGTCTGCAAAGACGTTTATGTGACATCTCGAAACAAATAGAGGAAACTAATATTTCCACACTCGAATACCAATGACGGTGCGGTAACAGATTCCAAATCATCCCTATAATTTACAAAGTCCCATGTCTAGAGAACCAGTTCAAATGGCTCTCAGCACTATAGAACTTAACATCTGAGGTCATCAGTCCCCTAGAACTTAGAGCTACTTAAACCTAACTAACCTAAGGACATCACACAAATCCATGCCTGAGGCAGGATTCGAAACTGCGGCTGTAGTAGTCGCGCGGTTCCGGACTGAAGCGCCTAGAGCCACTCAGCCACAATGGCCTGCCAAACATGTCTTTCACTGGCCAGATGCACACACCACAAACGATGTTCCCTCATTTAAATAACGCGCGAAATGTGATGAATCAGTCAACCGAACAATTTACATCGGAGGGAGTAACGGTCCTGCGCCAACACACGTCCATATTGAAACTTCTTAAATTTCCTCGTGATTACGAAAGCTATCTAACACATACTAAGTATTAGTTTGCTATTCGACTGTCTACAGGATAACAGTTAAGTCAGCTACGTTCGAACACTCCAACAGGACTCTGCATTCGGACGTCTCCTACAGTTAACAGGAAACGTGAATCATTCCTGTCACAAGTCACCGGCAGCGCACGCCAAACAAGCATAGACAGAATCGTCCTAGGAAAAAACCGGCCTCACATATATTTTATACCTGTAGTTACAACTAAATGTTACGATAGCGATCACAGTTGAACGCCATTCGACAATGAGGGAAGTATTGGAAATACACCCTGCTGACAGATATGGCTCTGGAAATAGAAATATCTGTACCAGTTTGTGACCTGACATACTATTCACTTTGCTGTCACAGTATTTCACGTCAAATCCAGACATGCCTTACGACTGGACTTAGTCATTTGCTTTGAACATGTTGGAACACAAACACATACTTCATAAGCCTGATGCTCAAGGCCAACCTGTCACGCACCGCCTAGTAAAATATACTTCGCCAATAAATTATTGCAGATGATACAAAATAATACTGACCGAAAATCAGCGCTGGGTGGACATGGCCGGCCGGTGTGGCCCAGCGGTTCTAGGTGCTTCGGTCTGGAACCTCGCGACTGCTACAGTCGCAGGTTCGAATCCTGCCTCGGGCATGGATGTGTGTGATGCCCTTGGGTTAGTTAGGTTTAAGTAGTTCTAAGTTCTAGGGGACTGATGACCTCAGATGTTAAGTTCCAGAGTGCTTAGAGCCATTTGAACCATTTTTTGGGTGGACATGTCTCGTAGGATTTTCTTGTGAGTGGTACCACCATGTCCTAGAAAAAGAGGTGTAATGTTCCTACAAACCATCAGATGTAAAAAAAACTCGATCCGAACAACTACTGTATGTTACTGTCACAAGCGGTCTTGGATCTACATGTGCACACAAGAATCTATGTTAAAAGCTATACATCTACATCTACATCTATACTCCGCGAGCCACCTTACGGTGTGTGGCGGAGGGTACTTATTGTACCACTATCTGATCCCCCCTTCCCTGTTCCATTCACGAATTGTGCGTGGGAAGAACGACTGCTTGTAAGTCTCCGTATTTGCTCTAATTTCTCGGATCTTTTCGTTGTGATCATTACGCGAGATATATGTGGGCGGTAGTAATATGTTGCCCATCACTTCCCGGAATGTGCTCTCTCGTAATTTCGATAATAAACCTCTCCGTATTGCGTAACGCCTTTCTTGAAGTGTCCGCCACTGGAGCTTGTTCAGCATCTCCGTAACGCTCTCGCGCTGACTAAATGTCCCCATGACGAATCGCGCTGCTTTTCGCTGGATCATGTCTATCTCTTCTATTAATCCAACCTGGTAAGGGTCCCATACTGATGAGCAATACTCAAGAATCGGACGAACAAGCGTTTTGTAAGCTACTTCTTTCGTCGATGAGTCACATTTTCTTAGAATTCTTCCTATGAATCTCAACCTGGCGCCTGCTTTTCCCACTATTTGTTTTATGTGATCATTCCACTTCAGATCGCTCCGGATAGTAACTCCTAATTATTTTACGGTCGTTACCGCTTCCAATGATTTACCACCTATGGCATAATCGTACTGGAATGGATTTCTGCCCCTATGTATGCGCATTATATTACATTTATCTACGTTTAGGGAAAGCTTCCAGCTGTCGCACCATTCATTAATCCTCTGCAGGTCTTCCTGGAGTACGTACGAGTCTTCTGATGTTGCTACTTTCTTGTAGACAACCGTGTCATCTGCAAATAGCCTCACGGAGCTACCGATGTTGTCAACTAAGTCATTTATGTATATTGTAAACAATAAAGGTCCTATCACGCTTCCTTGCGGTACTCCCGAAATTACCTCTACATCTGCAGATTTTGAACCGTTAAGAATGACATGTTGTGTTCTTTCTTCTAGGAAATCCTGAATCCAATCACAAACCTGGTCCGATATTCCGTAAGCTCGTATTTTTTTCACTAAACGTAAGTGCGGAACCGTATCAAATGCCTTCCTGAAGTCCAGTAATACGGCATCAATCTGCTCGCCAGTGTCTACGGCACTGTGAATTTCTTGGACAAATAGGGCGAGCTGAGTTTCACATGATCTCTGTTTGCGGAATCCATGTTGGTTATGATGAAGGAGATTTGTATTATCTAAGAACGTCATAATACGAAAACATAAAACATGTTCCATTATTCTACAACAGATTGACGTAAGCGAAATAGGCCTATAATTATTCGCATCTGATTTATGCCCCTTCTTGAAAATGGGAACGACCTGCGCTTTCTTCCAGTCGCTAGGTACTTTACGTTCTTCCAGAGATCTACGATAAATTGCTGATAGAAAGGGGGCAAGTTCTTTAGCATAATCACTGTAGAATCTTACTGGTATCTCGTCTGGTCCGGATGCTTTTCCGCTACTAAGTGATAGCAGTCGTTTTTCAATTCCGATATCGTTTATTTCAATATTTTCCATTTTGGCGTCCGTGCGACGGCTGAAGTCAGGGACCGTGTTACGATTTTCCGCAGTGAAACAGTTTCGGAACACTGAATTCAGTATTTCTGCCTTTCTTCGGTCGTCCTCTGTTTCGGTGCCATCGTGGTCAACGAGTGACTGAATAGGGGATTTAGATCCGCTTACCGATTTTACATATGACCAAAACTTTTTAGGGTTCTTGTTTAGATTGTTTGCCAATGTTTTATGTTCGAATTCGTTGAATGCTTCTCTCATTGCTCTCTTTACGCTCTTTTTCGCCTCGTTCAGCTTTTCCTTATCAGCTATGATTCGACTACTCTTAAACCTATGATGAAGCTTTCTTTGTTTCCGTAGTACCTTTCGTACATGATTGTTATACCACGGTGGATCTTTCCCCTCGCTTAGGACCTTAGTCGGTACGAACTTATCTAAGGCGTACTGGACGATGTTTCTGAATTTTTTCCATTTTTGTTCCACATCCTCTTCCTCAGAAATGAACGTTTGATGGTGGTCACTCAGATATTCTGCGATTTATGCCCTATCACTCTTGTTAAGCAAATATATTTTCCTTCCTTTCTTGGCATTTCTTATTACACTTGTAGTCATTGATGCAACCACTGACTTATGATCACTGATACCCTCTTCTACATACACGGAGTCGAAAAGTTCCGGTCTATTTGTTGCTATGAGGTCTAAAACGTTAGCTTCACGAGTTGGTTCTCTATCTGCTCGAAGTAATTCTCGGACAAGGCAGTCAGGATAATGTCACAAGAGTCTCTGTCCCTGGCTCCAGTTCTGATTGTGTAACTATCCCATTCTATACCTGGTAGATTGAAGTCTCCCCCTATTACAATAGTATGATCACGAAACTTCTTCACGACGTTCGGCAGGTTCTCTCTGAGGCGCTCAACTACTACGGTTGCTGATGCAGGTGGTCTATAGAAGCATCCGACTATCATATCTGACCCACCTTTGACACTTAACTTAACCCAGATTATTTCACATTCGCATTCGCTATTAACTTCACTGGATATTATTGAATTCTTTACTGCTATAAATACTCCTCCACCATTGGCGTTTATCCTATCCTTGCGGTATATATTCCATTCTGTGTCTAGGATTTCGTTACTGTTCACTTCCGGTTTTAACCAACTTTCCGTTCCTAATACTATATGCGCACTATTTCCTTCAATAAGCGATACTAATTCAGGAACCTTGCCCTGGATACTCCTGCAGTTTACCAATATTACGTTAACTTTTCCTGTTTTTGGTCTCTGAGGACGGACGTTCTTTATCAACGATGCTGATGTTCTCTCTGGTAAGCCGTCAGGTATTTTATCGTTTCGCCCAAGGGGGGGGGGGGTCCCTCTAACCTAAAAAACCCCCGTATGTACGCCACACGTACTCTGCTACCCTAGTAGCTGCTTCCGGTGTGTAGTGCACGCCTGACCTGTCTAGGGGGGCCCTACAGTTCTCCACTCAATAACGGAGGTCGATGAATTTGCAACCATTATAGTCGCAGAGTCGTCTGAGCCTCTGGTTTAGACCCTCCACACGGCTCCAAACCAGAGGACCGCGATCGACTCTGGGCACTATGCTGCAGATATTAAGCTCAGCTTGCACTCCGCGTGCGATGCTGGTTGTCTTCACCAAATCGACCAGCCGCCGGAAGGAACCAAGGATGGCCTCAGAACCCAAGCGGCAGGTGTCATTCGTTCCGACATGTGCTACTATCTGCAGCCGGTCACACCCAGTGCGTTCAATAGCTGCCGGAAGGGCCTCCTCCACATTACGGACGAGACCCCCCGGCAAGCACACCGAGTGCACACTGGCATTCTTCCCCGACCTACCCGCTATTTTCCTGAGGGGCTCCATAACCCGCCTAACGTTGGAGCTCCCTATAACTAATAGGCCCGCCCTCTGTGACTGTCGGGACCTTGCCGGAGAATCGGCCACTGGCCCAACAGGCGAGGCATCCTGTGGTGGCTCGGAAACGATGTCATCACCACTAGGAAGCACCCCGTACCTGTTGGAAAGGGGTAAGGCAGCTGCCACGCGGCCAGATCCCACCTTCGCCTTTCGGCCAGGCACGCGCGAGCCCACCACTGTCCGCCATTCACCCTGGAGTGATGGCTGACCGGTAAGATGCTCACTGCCGGAAGACGCAGCGACATCAGGGGTTCCATGCGATTCCAAGGCCACCGAAGTAGGCA
This sequence comes from Schistocerca nitens, assembly GCF_023898315.1. NCBI lineage: Eukaryota > Metazoa > Arthropoda > Insecta > Orthoptera > Acrididae > Schistocerca > Schistocerca nitens. Next base: position 965,802,257 of record NC_064616.1, on the reverse strand, counting down.
TAGGTCTCACCACAGTTGCCCCAACGCCACTACGAGCCGACGCCTGCGCCTCGAGCTCGATGAGCCTAACAGACAAAGCCTCCACCTGCCCCCGAAGAGTGGCCAGTTCTCCTTGCGTCCGCTCACAACAACCACAGTCCCTACACATGACTATGTTTACCCTACTCTATACGGTGACAAATTCCCAAGATAATCTTCTGATGAGCTACTCTGATAATCAAGAAACACTCACTGAAATACGAGACGCGAAAACTACGCTAGGTTTTCCCAGAAAAACTATTTAAAAGCTAAGCGCAGCAAATAAGTACAAAATAAATTTCTCTCCTAACGATCAAGAACTGTTAGTTTCTATGCAGAGCAGATAAACACAAGTAGAATCCCTTCCTTAGTGGAAGGTCGTAAACAAAATGCAAAATAAACGCTTTATACAAACAGTACTCGCTGCTGCTGGTGCTCTCGCTCTGGCTGTCACAAGACAACTGCTGATTCAAGTGACTAGTGGCTAACGGCCGCGAAACAAACAAAAGACGGTTTTAGGGCGCTTTCTGTTCTAAACGATCAAGAAAACACTAAGAAATCTAACACGAAAACTACGTAAAGTTTTATCAAGAACTGTTAGTTACTATGCAGAGCAGATAAACACTAATAGAATCCCTTCCTTAGTGGAAGGTCGTAAACAAAATGCAAAATAAACGCTTTATACAAACAGTACTCGCTGCTGCTGGTGCTCTCGCTCTGGCTGTCACAAGACAACTGCTGATTCAAGTGACTAGTGGCTAACGGCCGCGAAACAAACGAAAGACGGTTTTTGGGCGCTTTCTGTTCTAAACGATCAAGAAAACACTAAGAAATCTAACACGAAAACTACGTAAAGTTTTATCAAGAACTGTTAGTTACTATGCAGAGCAGATAAACACTAATAGAATCCCTTCCTTAGTGGAAGGTCGTAAACAAAATGCAAAATAAACGCTTTATACAAACAGTACTCGCTGCTGCTGGTGCTCTCGCTCTGGCTGTCACAAGACAACTGCTGATTCAAGTGACTAGTGGCTAACGGCCGCGAAACAAACAAAAGACGGTTTTAGGGCGCTTTCTGTTCTAAACGATCAAGAAAACACTAAGAAATCTAACACGAAAACTACGTAAAGTTTTATCAAGAACTGTTAGTTACTATGCAGAGCAGATAAACACTAATAGAATCCCTTCCTTAGTGGAAGGTCGTAAACAAAACGCAAAATAAACGCTTTATACAAACAGTACTCGCTGCTGCTGGTGCTCTCGCTCTGGCTGTCACAAGACAACTGGCTTTATAAATCCGCGTATGGCATTACCTACGAATCACGTGGTTTTTCCAGACAAATACCGAGACGGAGATTGCCGGAGTGTGTATTATCACACCAGCAGTTAGGTTACACGTCACCGACGGTGCATCCTCGTAATAAACTTACCGAATTTTGAAAGTGAATCGGCTAAGGAGCGAGGTATGAAACCGGTATTCGCAAACCCGTCACCTCACCCTCGATAGATATTTCTCAAGTATTTGTAACGCAATCTGTCTCAATGCAACGTCAGAGGTTCGGTTGTATATCCACTGGGCTATAGGCGAAGGTTGATTGAGAAGGATCACAAACAGTAGATGGTGCGCTGATTGAGGCCGTAAGAAATGTGGACTAACTTTTCATATCGCTAATGCTACGCTATCCGCTAGAAATGCTGTCTGGGATTTGGAATCAAGTCTTTCCACTCAACCACATACCTGCGTTCGATCCTATGGAGAAGTCATTTAATGAATACAATCCTAAGTGAATCATACCTCTCATATATCGAAACGAGTCACCTTTCTCGAATCTGTATGCTACTGCTCAGACCAGTTTAAAGTTCCATCACCTGTAGTCTAGGACGATGATCGTATCCGCAGACGATACTGTGAGTCTTAAGAGACGGCCCCCTGTGGCCCTGTCTTGTCGTTTGAAACACTATTTTTTAACACACTTTGAACACTGCCAAACACTTTATTTGTATGCCACGGCTTCAAGGTCTGTGTCAGTTTCAAAACTGACATTAAGACGTTCTGATTCATGGCCTCTCGCAGACAACAAGGACATCACACTAAAGTACAGATATCCAAGACGTAGCACTGTGATGCGATTGACGTCATTCAAAATAACTGTTGTAACGTCAGCTGATGATCGGAGTAACGTTGCCCAAAATGGTGGAAAGCGCCACACCCCCTTGCCAAGCCCCCCTGGTGGGAAGATGTTTCAACTGGGCTACCTCTGCATTTAAACTCATATGTCACAGTGAGGGAATACCTGGTGGCTCTTTGTTCCGTTTCGACTGATTATTCATATTGCACTCATGAATGCGATCAAGTTTTTGGTGATAACAACCCCAGAAGGAGTCACCCATCAACAAAACTCTTTTCCCAACTCAAACAAGCGTTGTGAGGCATTCATTATGTGGTAACCAACAGCCTGTCAGTGGATGGAGGGGATGGAAAAGACACCGCCGATGTACTGTAACAATAAGCATCACACTTGATAGCAGGAATAATTTTACGGAAATTTCAACGCCTGCCAGTGGTGTGACATCATGTTTCCCCAATTTCAGTATCATAGCTACAGCGCCCTTTCTCTATTTTGTGAGTGTCATTGTGAATGTAGATAGATACTGTGCAGCACGTCCATTCGTTGTTCTTTCTCAAACACATAAATCATTAAAGTATACCAGACAGTGGTCTACATATTTCTAACACCTCGTGGATAGTGCATAATATAACATCGGTCTGTATGCGGATGGGTATCATAGAGCATTCTTGCAGTCTTAGAATAAAATTAGAGACTGAAATGCCCTACTGCACTGTCTTTGACCAGCCCACCCTGCAGCACCATTACCGATTTAATATGAAGCTGACCAGAAATATACCACTACATCCCACGTCTCATGGATGAATAGAGCTTGCTGATTCCTCATCCATCAAAATGCACAAGATTTCTCCAGGTACACCCATGTCGAGGAGGATGGGACCCCTTATCGGTGTATAGTAACAGATTTCAAAAATGGTTCAAACGGCTCTGAGCACTATGGGACTCAACTGCTGTGGTCATAAGTCCCCTAGAACTTAAACCTAACTAACCTAAGGACAGCACACAACACCCAGCCATCACGAGGCAGAGAAAATCCCTGACCCCGCCGGGAATCGAACCCGGGAACCCGGGCGTGGGAAGCGAGAACGCTACCGCACGACCACGAGATGCGGGCTAGTACCAGATTTGAAAGGGTTGTCATGAAATACCACAGGGTTCAGAAGAACAAGAAATGGGTGAATTTTATGCATACTGGAGCTCCATACGGATGCAGTTCGAAATATTTTAGGTAAATCAACTACGCTATCACCCCTGAAGTATGGTTCTAGAGCCCAGGATCAGTAGCAGGAAGGTATTGGTAAGAGAGAACATAAACACCAGCACTCCTAAGGCTACAAATCAGTTTGTAGATACTCCTACGTCCCAGCACGAATGATGTCTTGTGAATTTATAGAGCATTATGATTGTATATTTTACAGATTACCATATTGCACTGAAGATTAAGCCCTTCAAAGTGCCCCTATATAACGTCAAATATGGAAAGACTCTTACTCAATTACACTGCCCTCCCACTGAGGACAGGAGCTGGAATATTAGAGTGGAAAACCGATCTCCAACCATGTCGATGTAGTAAACATACAGTTCGTATCTTGCGCCATACAAAATCACCACTTTTACATCATTTGTATATATACTGCAAAGACAGACAGAACCGTATATACTCCTCGCAGCACTGGATAATTCCCTGCGAGGTTCGGCGGTCATCCACTCCCGAAGGGTGACTACAGCGCCCTCAGTGGAACGAAGTCCCTCTCACAACTGTTCTACAAAATCACACTCTTTACCCCTTGGCACAAATGCGTTACGCTTTCTGGTCCAGACCTGCTTACTTGCTTTTCTACATCCATCTTCAGACTCTGGGATTACAAGAACACAAGTATTTTTGCATAGTTTGCCATTATATTATACCATATCCGTGGCACTTCTCCATATCAAGCACACAGCAGTACCCTACCGATCGCTCGTGCACCATAATTCCGGAGATGTAGACTGGAAATTATTTCACTACAAACCCGAAACTTTCGTGAGATGGAACATGCTGTATACCACTGAGTAACTAGAAACATATCCCGTCTGCAAAGACGTTTATGTGACATCTCGAAACAAATAGAGGAAACTGATATTTCCACACGCGAATATCGATGTCGGTGCTATAACAGATTCCAAATCATCCCTATAATTTGTAAAGTCAACTATGGTGTTTCCCGTGTCTAGAGAACCAGTAAACATGTCTTTCAGATGTTCAAATGGCTCTCAGAACTATGGGACTTAACATCTGAGGTCATCAGTCACCTAGAACTTAGAACTACTTAAACCTAACTAACCTAAGGACATCACACACATCCATGCCCGAGGCAGGATTTGAACTTGCGATGTAGCAGTTGCGCGGTTCCAGACTGAGCGCCTAGAACCGCTAGACCACCGCGGCCGGCGAATGTCGTTCAACTGGGACTGCCATCGTAACATTTAGTTGTAAGTACAGGGATAAAATATATGTGAGGCCGGTTTTTTCCTAGGACGATTCTGTCTATGCTTGCTTGGCGTACACCGCTGGTGACTTGCAGCAGGAATGAATCATGTTTCCTGTTAACTGTAGGAGCTGTCCGAATGCAGAGGCCTGTTGGAGTGTTGGAATGTAGCTGACTTAAATGTTGTCCTCTAGACGGCCGAATAGCGAACTAATACATAGTATGTGTTGGATAGATTTCGTAACCACGTGGAAATTTAAGAAGGTTCATTATGGACCGTTATTCCCTCTGATGTACATTTTTCAGTTGACTGCTTCATCACATTTCGCCCCTTAACATCGCTTGTGGTGTGTACATCTGGCAGATGAAAGACATGGTTGTTGGTTCTCTAAACATGGGAAATACCATTGTTGAATTTGTAAATTATAGGGATGATTTGGAATCTGTTACAGCACCGACATCGGTATTCACGTGTGGAAATATCAGTTTTCTTTATTTGTTTCACGTTCTCACGTAAAGGTCTTTGCAGATGGGATATGTTTCTAGTTACTCAGTGGTCTGCAGCGCCCTCCACCTCACTTAAGTTTTGGGTTTGTAGTGAAATAATTTCCAATCCATATCCTCGGAATTATATTGCGTGAGCTATTGGTAGGATACTGGTGTGTGCTTGATATCGAGAAGTACCGCAGAAGTGGTATAATATCATGGCAAGTAATGCGAAAATACTTGCGTTCTTGTAATCCCAGAGTCTGAAGATGGATGTAGAAAAGCAAGCAAGCAGGTCTGGACCAGAAAGCGTAACGGATTTGTGCAAAGGGGTAAAGATTCTTAATTTGTAGAAAAGTTCTGAGAGGGACTTCGTTCCGCAGAGGGCGCTCTAGTCACCCATCGGCAGTGGATGACCGCCGAACCTTGCAGGAAAATATCTAGTGCTGCGAGGAGTATATACGGTGCTGTCTGTCTTCGCAGTATATATACAAATGATGTAAAAGGGATGATTTTGTATGGTGCAGGATACAAACTGTATGTTTACTACATCGACATAGTTGGAGATCGGTTTTCCTATCTAATATTCCAGTTCCTGTCCTCAGCGGTAGAGCAGTGTAACTGAGTAAGAGTCTTTCCGTATTTGACGATATGTAGGGGCACTTTGCAGGGCTTAATCGTCGGTGCAATATGGCGATCTGTAGGAAATACAATGATAATGCTCTATAATTTCACAATCTGATTCAAACAAGGTGAATGCAATATATGCACAGAAATTTCTGAGAAACCACGTGTTCAAAGATAGGATGAAGCAGACCATCCATCTCTTACAGGGATGCCATCTCTCATCCACCACTGCACCGTTAGGACATCTCCGCACCTGTAGCTGTAGGACACCGAAAATTCATGACATTTTTTTCCCTTGTGTATGACAGTGCTTCGAATTCTATTTGTGTAATTGTTCTGAATCGCCCCCTGACTGTGCTTAGACAGTGATCTATTTCCAGTCAAGGAGAATGCTTTTATGAGTAAGGGTGTTTTCGCAAGTGTGCACAGACCTTTGGATGTGTGAACGTTTAACGTTTCTGAGAGGTATATTGACAGCAGGCCCTAACATACCACCGTGAAGTGTGAGCCATGCTGGGTACGCTAGCATGGCTAGACACAGCTCACATGTTGCACTAGGTATGCATGGAACAACGGACCCTGTGATATTCTGGAAACAATATCTGCACGGTCTGTGAGGGTGAGTTGCTTGGCAAATGGTTCTTTGGTGGACTGCGGGTAGAGAGAGTGTTGACACACCAACAGTGACAAACACATGCACTTGGCGGCTCATAGGATGACTTGGAGCTTATTTAGACTGACATGTGAAGTCAGTATACCATTTGGAGCTTTTCCATAGGCCATCGGCACTGCCTCTGCACTGGCTCACGCTGGTTTGCGTCCAGCAGTGGCTCATGGCATCGACGCGCTCTGCAAATAGTTCTTTGCTCCTGCGTAGGTGAATATGTATTTCGAGAGGAATTTCTCAGGTGTCAAGTATGAAAGGGGTGCCGCCGCGTGATGCTTCTGGGCACCTGTGTGTCACTTCGCGGGGGAAGTCAGTGCATCACTACTTCTAGGAGCATGTACAGTAGGTTCCTGTGCGACCTGGTGGACAGGGTGAGCGGCGGGCAGTGCCTGCTCGCGTTGTTTGTGAGCAAGTCTGTAGGCTGTGCTATGCATTACTTGGACTCTTTATGTGTTGATTTTGTGTTTGCACATCACTGTACTGCAATCTTTAGGAGTTGTTTGTCTGTACTGAAATTATTTCGGTAATTTACAAGTTGTTTGCATGTCTGCGGAGCGTTATTTAGGAGTAGTTTAGAGGTCTCTGGGCTGTATGGCATGACCCCAGGCATGTCAGAGCGTGTGTTATATATCAGTGTGATAAATATATTGTTTTTAAAACTCCATCCCTAAATAAATTGTTCCAAAGTAAATAAAGTACACTCCTTCTTCTCCCCAGCAGCTTAGTGCAGGCTGAGTCATTTTCCCCTCTAGGCAGTCATCTTGGGTTATGTAATGGAACAGACAACAGCGTCCTCTGGTGACAGTACTGTGCACTAGGTCCAGACTTTTTGGCGACCACCACACTGTTTCCTGCCATTGTCCCCCACAATCTTGGGTTACATCACGGAACGGATGACAGTGCACTCTGGTGTTGATAGTGTGTACTAGGTCCAGACCTCCTGGTGAACACACTGTTTCCCACATAAATCCGCCATTTTGTGTAACGGTACTTGCCTCAGCTAACATAATGGCGGCCATCTTGGATTACGTCACAGAACGGACGCCAGTGCCCTCTAGTGGTGTAATGTGTACTAGGTGAGTTGGACTCTGGACTTCATGGTGAACGCACTGGGTGGTATTAGTGCCTCAAATTGTTTAAATAAAGACTCATTAATGATTTCGACAGTTGACAATTAGCAAGCATCTTTGCAGATTCTTTTAGATGGATTATTATTTTGACAATTTATGAGTTGTTTGGCTCTCTGGACATAAATGTGTTGCATTATTTGTGAGTGGTTGGCATGTCTGTAGGCTGTGTGGCGTGACCCCAACCATGTCAGAGTGTGTGTTCTGTATCACTGTGATAAATATACTATCTTACAAAATCCATGCCTAAATAAATTGTCGCAAAATGAATAGAGTTCTTCCTCTTTCCAGCAGTCCAGTGGGGGCTGGGTCCTTTTCCGACCAATCACTAGGAATAGGTGGTCATCAGATGACTTATGTTAGTGGAGGTAGCCCAATTGACCTATCCTCCCACCAAAATTCAAATTTCCCGCCAAAATCCGTCATTTTGAATGATGTCATGGTCACCATCTTGGATGACATCATGGCCGCCATCTTAGATGACGTCATGCGCAGTTGCGAAGTCTACACGCCGCCACCTTAGATGACATAATCGCCTCCAACTTGGATACATCTGGCATCAATGAAACGTTCGCTTGTACTCTCTTTGCCCCAATACTAACATTAAGTGCCTCTGTATATTGACCAACGAAGTGTAGCACGCATGGAAATTTGTCCCTCAAACTGGTATCCGCATCTATACAAGACAATGCATGCATGTTATCATGCTTGGGTTCAACATTTTGGTTGTTGCATTGGATATTAATGTACCAACATTACATAGTTGCAATGGCTTCTCTTGCACTAGCACTATCCTACGAAGTTTCAATGTTTTCTAGGCAAATCTGTTTCCGGAATTCCATTGCTCTGTATTAATTACTTTTTGGTGTGGCAATTTTTCCCTCAGTATATTTAATTACATTAACTGAATTTGCCATCAGTGTCTGGCTGGTCATGATTAATAATATTACACATTAAACGCTTTCTAATCTACTGCAAAATTGTGTGTATTTGGTCATTAACCCTCTTTTGGCTTCGTAAGACATCTGGGTTCTATTATTTAAGAAGTTTTTGAGCCACTCATACATCTGTGAACTTATTCCATATGCTCGTACCTTCGTTAAAACCCTGCAATGGGACACCGTGTAAAATGCTTTCTAGAAATCTAGAAATATGGAATCTGCCTGTTGCCCTTCATCCATAGTTATAGTTCTATCATGTGAGAAAAGGGCACACAAGCTTCTTAGCCTCAAGAAAGTTTATTACATTCGAACTGAGGATATGTTCAATGATTCTACAGCAAACAGAAGTTAGGGATAGTGGTCTGTACTTTTGCGGGTCCGTTTCTTAACCTTTCTTCTATACTGGAGTCACCTGCCCTTTTTCCAGTCGCTTTCCTGTGTCAACAGTATACATGTAATCATTTATGTATCGTATCCTCTGTGTAAATAATATGTAAATCTATATGTCACACTTCACTTTGTGTTTGCGACATTTGGATGTGGTCCTTCGAGCTTAGATGGATTATTAGGTCACCACGAGTGACTCTGTTTCTTTATTGAACATTTAATTTCCCTTCCCAGCACATAGAAGACTGTTCCGCTTTTGAAGATCCGTATTACTGACCATCCATCGAATACAATACGAGGGTTGGAACTTTAAAAGTGGCAACTATTTATTCATAGCTCGTACAAAATAGATACGTTTTTCAAGGTTTTACTGACCTTCAAGGTAGTCACCAGCATTGTGTATAAGCCGTTGCCAGCGATGTGGAAGTCGTAATATACTCTTAGCAGTGTCAGTTGTGATGACAGTTCGAGAGGCGCGGTCTATTGCCCGACGAATCTGTAGTAGGTCTGAAGCGAATGCCATGAAGCCGCGCGGGATAGCCGTGCGGTCTGGGAACATTGTCACGATCTGTGCGGATCCCCCGCGTAGGAGGTTCGAGTCCTCCCTCGGCCATGGGTGTGTGTGTTCTCCTTAGCGTAAGTTAATTTAAGTTAGATTAAGTAGCGGGTAACAGAGATGGGCGAACTCGTTCATCCTTGGGAACTAGTTCACTGGTCATTGCTCTTCTTCGGGAACCGTTCATTTTTACTCGTTCACCGTTCATTTGTGCTTGTTATATGGTTCTTATGAAAAATTAGTAGCATCGGTGACTGAAGATGGAAGGCGCCAAAACGGGCACTTGCCTCCCCCATGAAGTACAGAGTTTTTATTCATAACAGAATTCTCACACACCTGTAATTTTTGTGATTCTGCAAAACCTCTCGTTTAGCCAATTGTAGCGTTATGTGGCTGATCGCAGTGAAATAATATAAGGTGGCGTACGAAAAACCGGCCCCGAGTACAGACTGCTCGCCAGTTACGCATAATTTGTTGACCTCTACGAGCAGAATAGATAAACATGTAATAATTAGACAGTGAAGAAATAAGAAAAAAAAATGCAAACGACAACTACAAGACAATAGATCATGATTGGTGTGCGACAATGAGCAGTCTAGTGCTCGGGGCCGATTGTTCGTGCGCCACCCTGTACCACTGAAATAATATTGTAGAAGTTATCATATTCTCTTCACAAAATGTGACATCAGACACTCGATTATGGAGCACGGGCTTCATTCGGTTGTAAGTTGGTCTGCCTTCCATAACAATGAACATGCCCTTTTTACCTTGAATCAAAAAAAGACTTAATATTGCCACTCGTGTGTGCCGTGCCTACTTCCTTTGCATGTGTAATAACAAAAAATCTTGCCTTTTTACAAGTATTTCTAGTGAAGCAAGTTAATATGCCGTTTTGTTACCTGAAAAAATGTATGTATTACATACTACGTAATTTTTATGTAATTTACGTAACTATAAAATACATTTTAATTATTGGTCATGGACGCTGAATAGAAGACGAAAAGAATCAGAAGTTCAGGGTTCAAAAAAGGTTGGAAACTGATCTAGAATGGGCATGCGCAGCGAACGAAACGAACAACAACTCGATACTGAGCTAACTACGAGCATTCGACAGTGGAACTGCGACGATTGGCCACGCGAAGAAGGACGAGTGCGGCAGAGGGAGACCGAGACCGAGACAGACGGGAACGGGACCGAGGCTGGAACGAGACCGGCCGACGTAACGTTGCGGGAACGAGACCGACCGTTTCCCGCTCCCGGGAACTATAAGTAGAAATCTGCGACCGAAGTGAAGTATGAAAGACCGTTCCTTAGAATCCTTAGAAAATCGTTCCTCACTCGTTCCGTTCACCTTGGTGAACTGTTCCTTTGGACTCGTTAGTTCGCAAACGACCCATCTATATTGGGTTAGCTTACGGACCGATGGCCTCTGAAGTTTGGTCCCTTAAGACATTACCACAAATTTCCAAAACAAAACGCCGTGAGGTGTTTCCTTCAGTTTAGAAATCGAGTTAAATTCACGAGGGCTTAAGTCAGGGGAGTGCAGTAGGCGGTATAGCACTTAGCAGCCACATCAGTCAAACAAATCAGTAACAGCTTGCACTGTAAGAGCTTTAGAACTGTCGTCAAAATGATGGTCAGGTCCTGCACCTCTGTCTCTAAGCTGGTCGTAGGTTGTGTTCCAAAAATGAACAGCATAGAGACAGAAGTGATGACACTGTCTGCAGGACCTGACCATCATTTTGCAGGCCAATGCTCAAGCACGTACATTGCAAGCTGTTACTGATTTGTTCGACTGATGGGGCGGATTAAAATTTACAAATTTCGGAGGGAAAGTAACTTGCATTTTTTCTTAGTTTTCAGATTTCAGCCGGAGGTCTACATTAATGTCTGGTGAAGTAGTAGCATCTGTACTTCCTTCAATGTTTGGTATCGGAGAAATTACTCTACGTTGTTTGAACTTCACTGTATATATATATCACAGCAGTAAATATCCCCACTCCATAAATTCTTCGACACGACAGCCGTAAAATCATCGTCCGCCAAATTTCCTTCCCACGACTTTCTGCAGGGATTGACATTCGTTCGCAGATTTCTGTAGTGTGAGCACATATCAGAACCTAAGGCAATCCAGTCCAGTCTTTTTCCATATACCTCAACAGTTGATGTAGCCCTCTTTCACTGCACAATAAGATACACGACGCTTGGAAACCGATGGGAACTGCCTAGGGCGGTTTCTGTTTAGAAGCCCAGATAACAACCAACTAAATATGGAGGCCGAAGAGAATCGCCAACAAACTGTAAGATACTAAGAAGCTTGAACGTTGAGCAACAAGTTCTATCATTGGTGATATCCACTCTGCCGACTCACATTAACGTGACCACCTGTCAGAAGCTGAATAACCACCTATTGCAGCTTGGACTACACAGATTCTCGATTGGGTTCAAATCTGGTGAGTTTGGTGGCCAGCTGAGTACGGTAAACTCATCCCAGCGCTCTTCGAACCACACAAGTATACTACGAGCTGTGTGACACGTTGCATTGTACTGCTTGCATAGGCCATCGTGCTGAGGAAAAACAGACTGGATATAGGGAAATACATGGTCCCCATTCGTACATATATTAATCCATTATGCCTATCAGAATGACGGTATGAGCCAGAGAATGCCATCTGGCCTGGACCCATCTGACGATTGTTGCAGGGCATTTCACGACGAGGACGCCAACGACCATCTGCCCGATGAAGGAGAAAATGTGGTTCATACGAAAAGGCGACCTGTCAGTCCTCAGTGGACGTCTAGTAGCCGATGACCTGGAGTCAGCATGGGTGCCTGAAAGTGGCGTCTGCTGCGGAGACCTATACGCAACAAAGTTCGTCGAACGGTAGTTGAGGAGACACAACTGGTAGCCCCTTCGTTAATCTGGGCCGTTAGTTTCTCAAGAGTTGCACGTTTGTTAACCCTTGCACATCTGGGCAGCCGTCTTTCACCCCTGTCATCTAGTGCCCGTAGAGCACCACAGTTACCTTGGGGCCGGTTTTGGATAATACCATTTTGCTATCCACGCTATACATTAACCACTGCTGCACGCGAACGGTTTACAGACTTAGCCGTTTCGCAAATGCTTCCACCCTTCGCCCGAAAGTCAATGAGCATGCCCTTTTGGACGTCAGTTACCTCGCTCCGTTTCCGCATAACAACGACGACTCACTTTTTGCCGCGTCCTCCCGACACGCTTTGTACATCCTACATTGTTAGTGCCTCCACCTGCCTTCTGTGAGTGGTTATCGCAAGTTGATGTCGAACATAGGTGGTGGTCATATTAATGTGACTGGACGTATAATACTACTTCGGAGCAATGACACATAGTGGAGGAAAACCGGGGACACAATGGTATAGCAAGGAGTTTGCACAACAAAAAACTGTGTTATGTTTTCTCTGGTATCGCTCGTCACGAATTTGGAAAGACATCTGACATGTTACATGCCTCACGGCCATAGTCATTCTCAAGCTGCCTTGTTGCTATACTCCGTGGAAAGAAGCCTCATTGAAACGATAAGCAATCGACGATCGGCGACGTAGTAACTTAACATTGCGGAAGATACCTGCCGCCATCGCCAGCAGGGAGAAATTCACACATTTCACAATGGGCGAAACCCCACCACCGCTCAGTAAACATTTTAAATGTGTGACGGAAAAAGTATCTAAAAGACAGTACGACTCCCACATTGGTCAAGCACTCTGCGATGTGCTGAGGAATTGCTTAATTTACTTGTTTAATTGAAAATACATATTAATAATTCATTTCATTTTTTGTAATGGAAGTGGTTACCCATTATCTGAAAATCCTTCGTGTAATTTGTTCTAAGCTATATAAGTGTGATGGAATTTCGTTTAACTTCAGCAAGCTTCCGTTCGGCCATCATTAAAATGGCTTATACCATAAAAGGATCATTTAACTACACACACCTGTATAAAACAACTGCTTAAAAAGAAGTTTGAAGACTCTAAGAAACCATATTTCAAGATTATTTATATACATGCGAATTAGATACGGTATTTCGATTTAGCAACATAGTAATGTACCTTTCCTTTCCTGTTTCATCCTGTTTCTAAACAGTAACATCTTGTGACGTCACTTACTGGCCTCACTGAGCTACTGAATCATTCTACAAAAAATGGTTCAAATGGCTCTGAGCACTATGGGACTTAACAGCTGAGGTCATCAGTCCCCTAGACTTAGAACTGCTTAAACCTAACTAACCTAAGGACAACACACACATCCATGCCCGAGGCAGGATTCGAACCTGCGACCGTAGCAGCAGCGCGGTTCAGGCCTGAAGCGCCTAGAACCGCTCGGCCACAACGACCGGCAAATCATTCTACAGTTGTTTATCTTATGAGGTCTGGAAGATTAACTGAGGCTGGTGACCCTGGTATGTACAATATATGAGATGTGGAAAGAGCTAAATGCTATCAGTCTACTAGACCTTCATAAGCCTTCTGACTGCTTCATGCTTCAGTCTCTAAGATTTACAACTAATTTTTTGAATCGGAAAATTACAGAGAAGTCTTCATAACACATGTCTGATCACAGTAGAACATATTGAAATACTTGAGGTAACCTGCAGGGTAGACTAACTACAACGAGGGGAACACACGAATGAAAATAAACTTGAAGGTAACATTATTTGTTATACTTTAGATCAACTGATGCGGGTTCACTTTGGCAAAACTAAGTTTTCGATAACTATTCACCATCGCAGGCCAGAAACTTTAAGATACAGCGTGACCATCTTCAGACCGCATTAGAAAACTCTACCTATTGAATTCTTAATTACTGTCTACCACCGTACAGTATCCGCGAGCAGAACAGAAGGGGGGGGGGGGAATATGACTTTGGCGCTAACTGTGTCCTCCGCCACACACCGCTTGGTGGCTAGTGGAGTATATATGTATATGTAGATGTAGAATGTCCGAACCACACTAGCCTAATACTCTGTTACACTTTATAAAGTGCAAAGACGTGACTACACTATTAATGGGTTACAAATAGAGTCAGTTAAGTCATACAAATATTTGACAGCGACATTATGTAGTGATATGAAGTGGAACCGGCACGTAGGCTCAGTTTTAGGTAAGGTGTAAATACGCTGTTTATGTTTTCTTATTGAAAACGTTACGTAGCGCTCTGTATGAAAATCACTAGCTGTGCTGTGTGCAGTCTGTGGCTAGTTTGCATTGTTTTCTGCCATTGTAGTGTTGGGCAGCTGGATGTGAACAGTGCGTAGCCGCCAGCAGTGGTAGATGTGGGGAGAGAGATGGCGGAGTTTTGAAATTTGTGATACTGGATTTCATGAAATGCTATATATATTATGACTATTAAGGTAAATACATTGTTTGTTCTCTATCAAAATCTTTCATTTGCTAACTATGCCTATCAGTAGTTAGTGCCTTCAGTAGTTTGAATCTTTTATTTAGCTGGCAGTAGTGGCGCTCGCTGTATTGCAGTAGTTCGAGTAACGAAGTTTTTTGGTGAGGTAAGTGATTTGTAAAAGGTATAGGTTAATGTTAGTCAGGGCCATTCTTTTGTAGGGATTTTTGAAAGTCAGATTGCGTTGCGCTAAAAATATTGTGTGTCAGTTTAAGCACAATCTTGTATAATTGTTCAAAGGGGACGTTTCAAAGGCTAACGGTGTGCTACGATTCATTGGAAAATAAATATGCTTAGAAAAGAGTCAACATATAAATCATGTGTACGACTCTTACGTTTAAATTTCCTTATGTATGTGGGACAGGCTAGCTTCGTGTGTGGAAGCGGGACGAAAACGGAAGTTCAAACCTGTGAAACCATTCAATCACTTACCCATTTCGTTGTTGCAGCGTCGTGGTTTAGAAACGGGAACCGTTGTCGACTTGAAAATCTGCTCTGATAAAATTATACTGTTTCACCAAACAGAAGATCAATGTCTCATGTCACATGACAGATGTGCATAAAAGCGCCACGTAGAGAAACCTTACAACACTAGACGTGGTGTTCGATTTCAGTTACTATTTCTCAGAATCACCGTGCATCGTGTGCCGTCTGCTTGACTGTGCGTTACCGTTATTGATTTTAGTACTATTAGGAACATTACTTAATGCGTTCGTTCGATATAATAGCAAGTTATCGTGCTGTGTCGGTAACTGCACCAAAGAATTATATTTCGTCCGTCTCGGTAACTGCTGAGTCATCGCGATGGGTTGCTAACTGAGGGGCCTCGAGTCCGATTCCCGGCCGGGTTGGACATCTCCGCTCGGGGACTGGGCGTTGTATTGTTCTTACGACAGTATCGTCATAGTTGATATTCCACTGTCGATACTTGCTATAAGGGCACATATCTAAAGCGAATAAATTTTTAAAAAATCACGTTTAGGTGAGGCCACATGCCCGTGCTAACACCCAAAATACAAACAGACCACATAAAGTTTTCGATATCTTTTGACATACTATAGAGCTACAGGAACGTTAATAAACTTCAAGAGCTCATTAAACTAGAGCACTACTTTGTGACGTCATTCGATATCTGGGTACCTCACACTATAGACTCCGAAAGAGGACTTCCATATGACAGCGTTGCCCCTAGTGTCTCTCGCGGTTCCGAAGGAATTTATCTCCTCTACAGCTTACGGAAATATACAGCTTCCCTCGCGCCAGATACCTGACCAAACTTTCCGGAGACGCAGGTTAATTACTGACACGCCCCACCAACGACGGCCAACCGCCCCTCTACATAAAGGCTCCACGCATGTTTTTTCACCTGCTCCATATGCATTACTCAGCTCTACTTGGAGCGAATGAGAGTAGAATAAGCTACAACTCTGCGAAATACTGTGTTCAATTGGGGTGATGTCTTTAGAAAATTACTGTTATGAATATAGGTTTATCAAAACTATTTAAGCAAGACTTGGAGGAGAGGAACTTCTATGTCATGCATTTAGTAGAAGTGCCTGCTACGCTACACACAAAATATCATTAAAAATTTTGAGAGAGGAGGGATACTTAATAATCCCTACATGATTCACACTCTGAAACTTCTTGTATAGATATTATCAGTTCTCGTCTGCGTCATTTTACAGTGCACTCCATTGTTCGCTAGTCCGTAAGCGCACCCTTTTGGTTCCTCCGGCGCTGTGGAAGGCGTTGTTGCTGCGTCGGCCACTTCTGTTATCTGTTAGCTCCCGGTTGCAGGGTAAGAATCACTTGGATCCTGACAGCATCATCGGTGCCGGTGAGGCGCGCAGCCAAACGCATCAACTCGGTCCCAGTCCCTTCGGTGGCGAGACACGTCCAAGGACACGTTTCCACTTTCATGTTCCGTAGCTGTCTTCGCTGAGTTGTTCCTCGAACCTCTGTCGCAACACTGTGTAGCGCAGCAACAGCAGCTAAACTGATAAGGTAACACGCTACTCAAGCTTTTTTGAAAGAACGTCGACAAATTTTTGCAAGATCTACCCCTCTCACTCGCTACGGTATGTCTCCTTGGCATCGAGTCTTCCACAGCGATTCATTTCCTGCCGATCAGTATCAGCAACTTCAGCATAAAGCGACAGGCCAGTATAGTATATTTTGGCGTGCCTTCTTCACCACACGCACATCGCTGGTTTGTCTTTCATCAAATGATAGCTGAGTTACCGAGCGACAGACTGAGGCATCCCGCAATCTCCGCGGGAAGCTCCCAGCGGTACACGCTTTTACTTACGTACGGTGCCACGTTCGCTCTGTGATGTTACGTTATTTATACAAAATTTTGCTCACTACTGTCATCACGGAAGAGCGCCGAAGCCACTATTCTCGTCAATTAAGGGCCAACAGGTATCCTCATTTGTGCTTCTCAACGTGAGCCCATAAGAGGGGCTCCTTATAGTTTTACTTTATGTACCCAGCTGTTCTGCCGGCTGCTGTGGCCGAGCGTTTCTAGGCGCTACAGTCCAGAACCGCGCTGGTACTGCGGTCACAGTTTCGAATCCTGCCTCGGGCATGGATGTGTGATGTCGTTAGCTTGGTTAGGTTTAAGTAGTTCTAAGTCTAGGGGACTGATGACCTCAGATGTTAAGTCCCATAATGCTTAGAGCCATTTTTTGAACCAGCTGTTCTATCCAGGTACACGAGCCACTACATGAGTGCTGAATTAAAGCACCGAAGTCGCACTGCAGTATAGAGACAGTACGAGGACGCCGCATAGTCTGGCATTCTTTCACCGACCAAGGAGAATGAAAGGCAGTTTATGGAACTGCCCCACCTAACTGAACTGAAGCGCTTGTGAATACCACTGTCTTGTAACCTAGTTCTGGTAAAGAGCTCATAACGTCTCAGCCTGTCTTGTATTTGAGTTCTGCTCAGGTGTTTTCAAATAGCTTTACCCTTTTCATCCATCCTTGCTGCCTACGGACTTTTATTCGAGTTAACACAGCTTTCATGGAGAACACCAATCAAATATGTAATTAACGCATATTTGTTTTGATTGTAAACTCACCGGACAGCAAGTTAATGACCCACACAAGACACCATGCTAATACTGTATAACATAGCCTACAGACTTTATGATGACCTAAATTTGGCGTGTTTCCTTAGGTATGCCATATCCACCTGAAGCCATTATTGCTAATCGTATCCTGTAGAGCTGTCAGTTTTCGGGGATTTCAATTGCTTCGTTTATCCTCTGTTACAATTAGTTCAGAAACTTTCTGTGGAATTAAAGGTAGGTTAATTAGCGGGCCGGTAAAGAAACGATAGGTTGCCTGAGTGATTTTCATAAAATCAGAAAATTATGTGTGCCCCGTAGTGAACACGGTAGCTCCCATTTCAGAATAGTCATCCAGTACCCCTAAGCTTTCATACTGACGATTTTAAATCACCTGCGTGGGGAGTGTTCACCAAGGAAAGCCGAATAGCCACTAGGAAAGGAAGTGATGATGGTCAGTTCTGAGCTCATATTTCAGGTCACCGAGATAATTCTCTGAACAGTCCCTGATAAAGGGATGGTATGTGAGAAACAGTGCGGTTAAAGGCGCTGCAGTCTGGAACCGCAAGACCGCTACGGTCGCAGGTTCGAATCCTGCCTCGGGCATGGATGTTTGTGATGTCCTTAGGTTAGTTAGGTTTAACTAGTTCTAAGTTCTAGGGGACTAATGACCTCAGCAGTTGAGTCCCATAGTGCTCAGAGCCATTTTTTTGTGAGAAACAAACAGTAAAACATCAAAACACTTAGCGAATCATAGGATCAAACTGCTCACTTCTGAAGATGACTTCTAGGCTAGGCAAACGATGATCCACAAATTCATTTCTTCTGTACTGTTTAATACTGGAGTAATTTTATCCTAACAGGTTAAATTATTTGAAGCAGACAAATATTATGACAGAAATAGTAGTTGGGCAAACTGCTCACTTCAAAAGAGGCCTTCTAGGCTGGGCAAACAATGATGCAGAAATTCACTTCCTGTGAACTATTACACAGTTCATGGTACCACAACTAGTCGACACTGTAATTGCGTGAGGTCATCGACATAGTGCGGGTGGAAACCTTAAAGATCCAAGATGGCGGAATGGCTGAAAGATTAAAAATCGAAGACAGAGTATGGCGAGAAATTTAGGAAAGGAAAATGGTGGTCAATTAAAAAAATTCGACAGAAATTCCAAACAACTCAAACGAATTTAAAAAATCCCAGATGACGCAGGTAGCCCATCTGCGGTTTGTAATCTCTCCCCTCCTCACCCATTCTCTCCCACTGATTAGGGACAAAGACAGTAACAAGGTAAAGAATGTCTTCTAATCAGAAGATTCATAATAACAAATGTGAGGATCCTAGAAACGTAATGGACATCAGTTGTTTCGTTAATATTAAATCAGGTGAGAGAAACAATGTAGGGAGCAGACGGAGGAGGCCAGGCAAGTGTGCCCCAGTCCTCTCCACTTCACGTAAGCCGTCTCTCCCAAAGCTGCCCCACACCGAACTCTCTGTAATCAAAGCGTTAAAGAAAGTAACTGTAGCCACTACTTAACAAAGAGCTAAAACGGGAAACACAGTGCGTCTAAAAAAGGGGCGAGCCTCATCTAGGACCAATTAAAACGAATCAAAACTGGGATGACGGATGTAGCTGGCTAAGGAGAAAACGTCGAGTGTCTCCCAGAGCCAGCTAAAGGTGGGAGACTCCTCAATCACAACCACCTGCCTCAAAAGTGAAGTTAGTTTAAAATGTTATATTTGCGAATAGAAACCACTTTCATGCAGAAAACGGAGAACCAGTTCAATTGTCTTTGAGTCGTCCGCCAGTGTTAGAGATAAAGAATCCGGACGATTACGCTTAGCAAGTTGAAGATATCTCTCTATCCTTCAACCATCGCCATGCCGAATCGTATAATTAACCTTCCACAAACTGGGAACTTCTTCATTGCCTTGGCCCGACGCCCGAAATGTGTACTATCTCGTAGACCATCCGGGATAGGGCATATGTTCATACGAAGTTTATTGGTTCAAAATAGCGTTCCTGTCATACACATAAATATTGATCACTCCTCGTGGGACAATCTGTATGGCCGGGACGCGGATGGAAACAGGAAACATTGCTGGAGGGGACGCGAATGGTGGCAGAAATGTAGTGCCCTGTGGGGAGACTCGCACCACAAGGACACGTGGAGATCGCTGGAGAGTGGACGGAAAAGAGTCATTCCTGTTTATGTGTACTTCTGACTGTCTCTCTGAGATTCCCCGAGTCTGTGTAGCTAGTAGTCCACGAAGTCGACTACGGCGATACATTACTATAAAACGTTTTGCAGACTCGTAGGCAATAGATGTATAGTCATGCTCAAAAGTATCCGAACGACATGAACTGCATTTCGCCTGATTCGCATGCAACCCACATAACGCAGCTGTCTAGGAGGTGCTCCTCGGTACAGTCGTTTGACTATTGAAAATGGTTCCAACAAGTCACCACTAGAAAACACTGCTCTGTATCGCAATAACTCAAGATGTGAAGTAATACCACGATACCACAAATATCAGGGAACACCTTATGACAGGTAAGACAGTCCTTAAGGTTTGTAAGCTCACAATTACTGATATAAATAACATACCTGAAATGTTACCACTCTCACTATTACGTCAGATAGCTAATGCACGTAGTAATATCGTCGTAGTCATGATTTCCTCTTCAAAGTAACATACCGTTCTCATTATTTAACACAAAACGACATTACAAATTTAAATTATTCGCGATCAGCTAGTTGAGAATATGTATGAACTTCAAATGACACGAAGAACCGTCTCGTTCTGCATATGGTTTCAAACCCAGGTCATGCAGACAAAGAAAAGATTTCGTGACTGACGGAAACTAACACTCATTCCTGACTAGGCATAAAGAGAGTGATATATCTCGGTTTTAGACAGTATCAGTTAGTAAATATCAAATTGAATTACATAACATAAACATTTTAACGGGCGCAAATTCCTACCCAGCATCTATTTTCCCTGTTAACGAACTACGAGAGATGTTAAATATTGCTTCTTCACAAGTAACTTACTTGAAATGCCGTCAGGTAAAGCATTGCGTTGCACAGGGATTCGAACCCAGGATCTAATCGGATTGATATCGAAACACAATCAACTGTGACATATCTGATTTTCTCGGCAGAAGCTAGATGTTTTAACTGGAATGACGAGACGAAATATTAATTTTTTCCTTCAACCCGCCACGTATCGTTGTTATATTCTAGAGGAAACGAATGTCAAATATGGGTTTGTTACGCCAGCAGCGACATGTGAGCATGTTTGAACTAGAATTAATATGACGAAGGGTTCAGTGCTGACTGGGAATCGAACCCCGCACATATCGTTGTTGACTACACACAAACAGACGTCAGCTACCGAATTTTTCTCCACCAGAAGCTCGGAATAACATCCTTGAACTTACAGTGATCTCGCAAATACTTCTGTGTCTCACTGGGCGTCAAAAACGTCACATATCGTTAGTGTTGACAACGAATGAAAATACATTAAAAATCAAAATTATTATCCACCAGCAGATAGGTATTCTCACGCTAGAGCTTGATAATACATAATGAAAACTTTAATGCCGGGCCAGGATTCGAACCCATTCACGTGCAATATGTGGAGATGTTGAGAAATCTGCAGTTTTGAACAATCAACAAATTGTAGTCGAGCTGTATTGTCCCGAACGGATAAAATTCCGCGTTAAGGGCGGTCTGAGTT
Source organism: Schistocerca nitens (assembly GCF_023898315.1). Lineage (NCBI taxonomy): Eukaryota > Metazoa > Arthropoda > Insecta > Orthoptera > Acrididae > Schistocerca > Schistocerca nitens. Next base: position 965,780,602 of record NC_064616.1, on the reverse strand, counting down.
GCATTCCCAGTTTTATCGACAGACAGAAGCTCAAATAAAAGATGGAATGAGTGTCCTGTGACCTTATATAGCGTTTGTTGCGTCACTAGAAATAAATAACTAGAATAAGAAAGGTTACTGGTGATAGAGTTTCTACATGTCGCCACTCTTGACTTTATTGTGGTTCAACCTAACGTCTACCTGGTAGAGAAGGAATATCACGTTTAATGTGAACCTGAGACCACAGTGTGTGGGGCGGCGGGTGGAATTTTTAAATGTTGGTATATAAAAATCCTGTAGAATGTAGAAATGTAGTATTTCCCGGCCGATGCACCATATGTGCGGCGGCGGGTGGAATTTACTGTTGTATAAATGTTTGAATGTTGAATTTGTTTGAATGGAGAAACACTGCAATTCCCGGCCGATGCACCATATGTGGGGCGGCGGTTAGGAAATTTACTTTTGTATAAATGTTTGAATGTTGAATTTGTTTGAATGGAGAAACACTGCAATTCCCGGCCGATGCACCATATGTGGGGCGGCGGGTGGAATTTTTAAATGTTGGTATATAAAAATCCTGTAGAATGTAGAAATGTAGTATTTCCCGGCCGATGCACCATATGTGCGGCGGCGGGTGGAATTTACTGTTGTTAAATGTGTTCCTATTATTTATGCTGTCTTTTGCCGTTCTCAACACTGGCTCTCTAACTACAATATTGGCAACCAGAAAGTGATTAGCAAAACGTGAAGCCTGTAATTGGAATTCCTAGTGCCCACTTCATCTGAGAATACACTTATAGTTACAGCTTATAGCTCTGAGGAATTAGGAGATCGTCCGGGATTTATAATCAAAAACGGTCGTGAAAAAAAAAAAAACGTTCTGTATTCTGAAAGTCACAGATGAAAACAAAAGAATCCACACAATCTAACTAACAGAGCAGTTCAGAGTCTAATGCGCTGATGCAACTATAAATGTCCAAATTAAATGTTTAAATGAGTGCTCGCCATAATTTGATGATAAGGTTCATCAAACGCCACGCTAAATAATGGTAGAATGTCTGTCCCGCGGCGGCACGTGAAAATACGACAATACGCAAACTGAAGGTAGATAATGAAAATCATCCCAGAATTAACACTTCACTTGCCGGCCGCGGTGGTCTAGCGGTTCTGGCGCTGCAGTCCGGAACCGCAGGACTGCTACGGTCGCAGGTTCGAATCCTGCCTTAGGTTAGTTAGGTTTAAGTAGTTCTAAGTTCTAGGGGACTTATGACCTAAGATGTTGAGTCTCATAGTGCTCAGAGCCATTTGAACCATTTTTTTTAACACTTCACTCGAAAATGATTTCATGGTTACGCGTATCTCGAGTAACTTAATACGGCATCCGAGGCTGTTTGTAGCAATGATACCGACGCGACGCGACTCCCGACACAGATGGCGTGTTATTCAGCGTCTGGAGAGAACTGGGACCTTGCTTCCTCGCGCAGCGTTCTTATATCCACTCCTGGAAATGGAAAAAAGAACACATTGACACCGTTGTGTCAGACCCACCATACTTGCTCCGGACACTGCGAGAGGGCTGTACAAGCAATGATCACACGCATGGCACAGCGGACACACCAGGAACCGCGGTGTTGGCCGTCGAATGGCGCTAGCTGCGCAGCATTTGTGCACCGCCGCCGTCAGTGTCAGCCAGTTTGCCGTGGCATACGGAGCTCCATCGCAGTCTTTAACACTGGTAGCATGCCGCGACAGCGTGGACGTGAACCGTATGTGCAGTTGACGGACTTTGAGCGAGGGCGTATAGTGGGCATGCGGGAGGCCGGGTGGACGTACCGCCGAATTGCTCAACACGTGGGGCGTGAGGTCTCCACAGTACATCGATGTTGTCGCCAGTGGTCGGCGGAAGGTGCACGTGGCCGTCGACCTGGGACCGGACCGCAGCGACGCACGGATGCACGCCAAGACGTCGCTGAAGACGTGTCGTCTTCAGCGATGAGAGTCGCTTCTGCCTTGGTGCCAATGATGGTCGTATGCGTGTTTGGCGCCGTGCAGGTGAGCGCCACAGTCAGGACTGCATACGACCGAGGCACACAGGGCCAACACCCGGCATCATGGTGTGGGGAGCGATCTCCCACACTGGCCGTACACCACTGGTGATCGTCGAGGGGACACTGAATAGTGCACGGTACATCCAAACCGTCATCGAACCCATCGTTCTACCATTCCTAGACCGGCAAGGGAACTTGCTGTTCCAACAGGACAATGCACGTCCGCATGTATCCCGTGCCACCCAACGTGCTCTAGAAGGTGTAAGTCAACTACCCTGGCCAGCAAGATCTCCGGATCTGTCCCCCATTGAGCATGTTTGGGACTGGATGAAGCGTCGTCTCACGCGGTCTGCACGTCCAGCACGAACGCTGGTCCAACTGAGGCGCCAGGTGGAAATGGCATGGCAAGCCGTTCCACAGGACTACATCCAGCATCTCTACGATCGTCTCCATGGGAGAATAGCAGCCTGCATTGCTGCGCAAGGTGGATATACACTGTACTAGTGCTGACATTGTGCATGCTCTGTTGCCTGTGTCTATGTGCCTGTGGTTCTGTCAGTGTGATCATGTGATGTATCTGACCCCAGGAATGTGTCAATAAAGTTTCCCCTTCCTGGGACAATGAATTCACGGTGTTCTTATTTCAATTTCCAGGAGTGTATAAAGCCGCGGTGCGGACGGCTAAGGGAACGCCTGATCAAATCGGCTCTCCCGACTAGCCGCTGGGCTAGTAATGCACCACTTTAAGTTACCGAATAAATCATAGCTTCCTTTGCTGATGGCCGATGAAGCTCTCAATTTAAATGTGCATTCAGCATACAGGTAAGTATGCGCCGGCGCAGTCGACAGCATATTCGGTAGCTATGGGACGGCCATTGACTTGTGTCAACAACTTCAATGTAAGACGAGGACTCACAGTCCAATATACTTTTAATTCTGTTTTACTCTATGGACTTCCCCACTATTGGTGATGATATTTGGTCTTTTTAGTCCGTTTAATTCATGACATAGATTTTACAACCTGATGATGAGAGCATTGTCTCTTGAAACGCGTTGTTAAAATATATATAAGAATCGCGGTTGAATGCTAGCAGTGATAATCACCGATACGTAACATTTGGTTTTAATTAGTTAACAATCCGATTATGTGTTAGGTTCGTATCTCCGCCACAGAACTTAACATCATGCGCTTCATCTTTGTTACTTCTGAATGGAGGTATATCAGACATCTTTCGTGGTTAGTTAACAGGGACGAAAGGGTCTTTATAGGACTCCCGGTTTGTTACAAAAACTGTCGTTTTTTATTTTCAAGTTTAGATTTGGTTACTGATATTGGCGAAAATTTCAATAATTCATGACTCTTCATGCCTACTCAGCAATATGATATGATTAGATTAGATTCGATTTAATTAGATTAATACTTGTTCCATAGTGCATGAATAGGACATTTCGTAATGAGTGGAACGTGTTATTTTAATGAAAGATTTCTTTACATACCAGGATTCAATTTCTTTACAATTTTTTACTCTCTCTTTCTAATTTCTAATTTTTTTAAAATTTTTATCTCTCTCTCTCTCTCTCTCTCTCTCTCTCTCTCTCTCTCTCTCTCTCTCACACACACACACACACACACACGCACATTCTTTTTTATTTTGATTTGTTTGTTGTGCTCGACTATCGGTGAGGTACGAAAGCGTCAGTGAATGAGTTTCTTAGTTTTGAGTACACCTACGAAAGAAATATAAAAACAATTATAAGAGTTACTGATTTATGATGCTTAGTTTACAGTCAGTTCTGAGTATTATTAGTAACTACGCTCCAGTCCCTAAACCTAGTTACAGAAATGCGAAACAGACGCATTCCAGGCCGTAGCAGCCGCGTCTTTGAGACGCCGCCTATGGTCACTTCCCAGCCCGCTGTAGGATCACATCGGTTCGTCTTCTTCCTGCTGGTATTGTAACTGAGATTTGGCAACAAGGCAAGGTATGTTTGGCAACGCTGTGATCGACAAGTTACTTCCTGGTGGGCACGGAATTAAGCCTCAAAGCTCACTTGATTTTTCATGTCGTTTCCATTGAATATTCTGAGTTATTATCGCTTGACGTGTAATAAAAGATTGTAAGTTTACGGTTTTCAGCCCAGGAAAGTCGTTGCACGTGAAAATCTCAACTAATCTCGTCCTTTAAATAGCGGTTTACGAGTCCTAGTAACTATCTGCCTCGTAAGAGGAAGTGAAGACTTACACCTCTTTGCTAGCGGTTTGGTAATGTGCTGATTGGTGAAAGAGCGTCTATTATGATTCGCGGTTCCAGTCTAGTTGACTGTAACGTTTTTATCCCTTCTGTGAAAGAGCTACAAGTAGTCAGATCAAACATGAATAAGGAAAACGCAAGAAAATAATTTCGGCTCATAGCGAAATGGGAAAAACTTGCAATGCTGCACAACAGGTAACGTCTCCTTCCGCTGTTGACAAGTAAATTTTGGGATTCTAGGAATACATAACTTTATTTATGAAATGCCACATTTGCATACCTCTTGAGTATGACACAGCATACCAATTAAACACAGACCCAATCGAAATCTAAGTGAGTAGTATTTCACTAATTCGTGCCGATAGAGGCACGCTTGTGTACAGATACTCAGTTTTATTAAAACAGACTTTCGTCATATGGTAATCGTGGGTACTTTTATTTTATTTCTTATAATACAGTGCACCCTTTTCGTAAGGTTTCTTTTAGTGTTGTTAAAACAATAGTAAACATGAGAGAGAAATTAATAATCAACGATACATGCGAATTCTCTGATGTTATCTATAACAGTCTGACGATGCACATGCAGTTTATTGATTACATGTATGGGCATCTACTCCAAGGCATGTGTGAGGAGTTAGCCGATCAGTCAGAGAGGTATGTTTTGTTAAGGAGCTTTACCCATAGGGTACATAACGATCCGACCACTTTAGCTTAGCTACCGCGTTGGGTTTTAGGCACACGTATGAGTCTTCGTAGTTACTGTCCACAAAGGATCTTTAAGGCTGCGGTCAGTTGATGCTATTTAAGGCGTTCTTCCCCAGTCGGTCCTTAATGGAGAAAAAAATTTAAAAATGGAGGTCAAACCCAAAAGCGAAACAAAATTTATTTTATCCAGAAAATAGATGAAAATAAAATGGATGAAGGTGTAAACGAAAGAAAGCATAACCTGGGGCAAGTTTGTAGCGCAGGATGGGAAGTAGGTACTGTTATAACTTGGAACCCTAAGATCGCCATGCATGTACTTACGGAAGACTCGTGAGCTCTCTGACGGACGATCGCTGATGACACGTAGACGGGATAGCAAGTTAGTACATTTATCGTAACCTGTGGGCTTTCCCGCTACTGTGAAAATCCCACGGTCGGTAGAACCTAGGATCCGAAGCAGGGGAATGGTTAATGCGTGGCGAAAGTTAGACCACGCTGAAACAGCTGCATTCACAGCTTCAGAGGGCCTTAGTAAATCGTCTTTCTTTCATCACCCACTCTAGTCTAACGTCTGATTGCCAGTTAAAATTTTTAAATAATAATGAACGTACTGGCGACTATAACTGACACACTTTTTTAAACTTGAGACTTAGTAATGGAACAGTATTTCTCTGTCAGTTTACTCGAAAGTTTCCCTACAGGACTGACCCTGTACAGTGATGACCGACTGAGATGTCAGATGCCAAAGACGTGCACGGGTGGCGGGGGAACAAAGACGATGGGAAGATGGGGAGCGAGTGCAAAGAGTAGCCAGGTTTTATTTCTTCACTTCAGGAGCTAGTTACTAGTCCTTGCACCGGACTGATATTTTCTCGACATCTTACTGGATATTATTGCAAGTTTTGCCGGATATAAATTCCTCATACGTGACAGTATGGGCTGCGAAGAGCCAGAGACTGCTACTAATAATATGTAACTCGGCAAAAGATGTACCTCATGCAGGCTCGATGTCTAACGCAGTTGGTTATAAAGGTTTCGTCTGTAGTTAAAAATGCACCGCCTCTCTTCCTATCAAACCTGTCTTTACTGTAAACACTTAGCGAAAAACTGATTTATTCTTTCCTAACATAATCCACTTTATTCACTCACTGCAGCGACATTGTAAATTAAAAACTGTTTTTAATACTAACTGGGAAATGCTAGTAGTAAGTTGTCTACATAAGACTACATGGAATATAGTAAACACCTTCTTTGAATTTAGTTTTGACAACATACAATAGGTACTGGTCAAGCTGAAAAAAATTTTATTATAAAATGTCACCTATTTAATACACAAGAAAGCACAACCTTTAAACATTGTCTTTCAATGCAGTTTGTAAACAAATGTCTACTTTGTAGCCTTGCTGTCATCGGACATGTGATCTAAGTTACAGTATCTTCTATTGATAATTCGTTTTATCATACAAAAGTATGTTTCCTCTGGCGTTTAATCATAAATGTATAGTTTGCCAAATATATCCCCTCAGTCAAATGTGTCCAGCCGCATATTCTGGTATCTTCTACGCGGCATCTTACTAACAAAAAGAAACATTCTGATTGCTCCTTCAAGCATTTCGTAGTGCACTGAAAAATATCACGTCTGCACTGACTTGCCATTTCTTGGTGCCATATTGCAAAAACAGACGTATCCCCCCATGTTTATGCAAAACTCTTCATACATCATTTATGTGACATGTGTCGCCATCGTTTCTCAAGAAAACGCTGAAATGATAGAAGCGACAGTTTTGTACTTTACGAACTGTGATTTTATATCAGTTAAAGACGTTGGAATCACAAGCCATAGCCATTTTGACTGACATTTGCCCATGTCTCCTTCTAGTCATCATGTAACTTCGTAACGTTGGCACCGAAGTGTCGATGAGCGTATTTCCTATTTTGTTTTCAACTCTTACGCAAGAAAATAATAACGCGCAACACTGTACTTACCTCTTGCAATAAACATAGGAATTCTTTCTAGTTAGAGGTGGATTTCCGACATGGGTGGGTACCCTTTATGTTAACAGTCGATTTCTTCGTTTTCCATTGAATTCAGTTTTAACGGTTCACAAAATTACTTCAGAGTTTCGGGATTCTTCTCCAAGAAGGCGATGACTGGTTCCTGTTGCTATCACTCTACAACCGAGTTGCTGTACTTCATGTCCAGTGGATATAATATCCAGTTAACATTCAGTACAATACGGGAAACTAAACAGTTGCTTTAGAAATCAACCCGTTGTCTGTAGCTTCGAGGATATGTAGGAAAGAATGCTCCGCACTGTAACAATCAAGATATGATCTAACGAGCTGTTGTGTAGGGAAGCAGATTACCTTGTGTGCGTGGCTGAAGCAATAGAGTGCTACTTGGGCTAACGACATTCAGCGATCGTTAAGACTTCCATTTCTGCAGACCGCTCTTCCGGTCTTGTCTCTGCGAGATAATGACACCCTGCTAGCAATGGTGCCCAAGAATAGCTTTTGAATAGTAATGATAGTATATCAACCACTATACTTGACCATCGCACTGATATGTGCTTAAGGCAGTAACTGTGCCTCCATCGTGAATGTGACTATCAAAGATAGTGTGCCGGAATGAAGGCCGTAAGTACGCCTCCGTATGGGGCTCGATGCCTCCACCTTCACTGACATGATCAACAAGTGGGTAGCGTATCTTTTCCACGGCGATAGGGCCTGTTCGTTATAGGAATAATTATTCTGCGCGGATTTCAATCCAGAGAGTAGTTTTAAGTGCTTAAATTGCGTTCCGGCAGGCCACCATGCGCGTAGAGACGGGCACAATGATATTCCCTTTGTCGAGATCCTCAGTCCTGAGCTTAGTGTCGCATCCTGAAATTCTTTCAAGCTACAGAGTATCCAGAGCGTCTCCAATGACGTGACGATGACTTATCAGATCGTCATTTTCTTAAGGGGCTCCGGAAAGCCCTATACTTGTAATGTTAAAATAACGCTTATAAATTACATCTTTCCTCACAAAGTATTTGAGGTAGGAAGTTGAACTTTTTACAGAATATTTATTGGAATATGGGCTACAACTTAACACAGGGATTTTACAAAATTTTAGTTCAATTATTAAAGATGATTTTTTTCAATTGTAATGAAAATTCACAACATTTTTTTGCAATTTTTTATTTATATATTCAAAAATATACAGTTTTTTTGGAAAACGGCTGTGTTAAATTATGCAGAAGGTACTGTGTAACATTTACTGAAAGTTTGAAACAAATATGTTTGGAAGATCCTTAGAAAACATGTAATTAGTATGAGAAAATAAAAGTTTTGGGAATCGAGCGACAAAGATTGGATTAACTTTTTAGTGCATTCCAGGTCCATAGGATGGATTATCTTCATCCTCTGCAAACTCCTCCTCCAGCTTCCTCTTGTTCCTCCTCCTGTTTACTCTTGCTTGTATTTCTAGACTGTTTACAGCCCTGTCTGCAGCCCGAAGGCGTTCCTTGTCTAAAGCAAGCATCGCTCGTACCATGTTAGAACCTATCTTCATTCCCATATTTCTAAATACATTGCACCTTACAATGCTGCCATCATTGAAAGTCGCAACAGCATCATACACACCAAAGTGAAGTGTTTCTATTCCAACAAATACAGTCTTGGGGATTCTCGACCATGTAACACTATTTACACTTTCATTGGTGTTTTGAGTTTTTCCGTGAATACACTTTTTCAACAGTTCAGGTGCTGCTAAGTCTCTGAAAATAGGTTTTATCACCTCCATTATTGCATAATATTGCATAATATTGCATAATAACACCATTTGACAGCAGTTTAACAGCGCCACAGTGGGTCACGCCCATGTAGAACACATTTCAAAAAAAAATTAAAAATAGTTGTAGTCTTCGGAATTGAATAAATTATATATCTATTAAAAGGTAATAGTCTGCAGATTCAGAAAACGCAAAAAAGTAAAAATTGAACTTTTCATGATTTTGAGCCTTTCCGGAGCCCCTTAAACATAGTTACGAGCCATGTTATTAGCTGCAGAGGGGCGTGAATCAATGTGAGGGAAACAAACCAAGTTTTCTGCAGCTACAGAAATGAAGGTAAGAAGGATGTGACCTAAGGAAGCGTACTCGGACCTCTTACCTTCTTAATATAAGTAAATGGCACATCAAATAAATGGTACATCAGACAGGATCTGCGCCAGTATAAGATTGTTCACCGACGATGCAGTTGTCTACAAAAAAGTATCGTTGGACGATCGTAAGGAAGCTGTAGGAAGACTTGGACGCAATTTTCTTTTGATATAATGAATTGCAATTGTCTTCAAATGTGGGTAATTGAAAGGTAAAGTTCTTGAAAAATAGAAAGAACCCAGTGGTACGTGATTATAATACTAGTAATGAACATAAACAGCACGTCACATTGTATAAGCATTATCGCTCTAAGAAGCGGTATGAAATGGTGCGAAAACTTCGAACTGAATATGAAGTAGGCGTGACAACAGACATAGAAAGAATTCAACAACATGCTGCAAGGATCGGAACAGGAAGATACAGTCCAGTTCCAAGTATAATAGAGAAGCTCGGGTAACATAAATGGGAATGCTTGGAAGAAACTTGATGTGCTTTTCGCGAATCCCTGTTAAATAAGTTTGGAGCACCTGTATTTGACAATGACTGTGTGAACACTCTGCTGCCATCATTCTGCGTAAGGAGAATGATGATAAGATAAGATTAGGGCACGTACTGAGCCATGTAGACAATAATATGCCTCTGTGTCAGTTCACGAATTGAACAGAATAGGAAATCGTTGTAATGATACGATGCACCCTCCGCGACGCAATGTACAGTGGCTTGCTCAATAGTTATACTGTAGATGTTGACGTAGATGACTAGCAGAAAAGCGTAAATGTATAATTGAGGACGAAAGGAAGAAGTATTTTCTACTATCTCTCGAACATGGAATGTTGTCGGCTATTTTCAGTTACGTAAATACAATTTAATGTCTTAATGCAGTAGCGTGCAGTTTATAGCGGTATGTTTGCCTTAGTAATTCCTGATCAGCCGTTGTAACTGAGGTCGAGTGTACAATGGACTATCCAATGTTTGTGCTGTTATTTGGCGGCAGTGTTGTGTCACTCAATGAAGATAACACCGTGCGGTTCTAAGCGGGTCAGTTTGGAACCGCGTGACCGCTACGGTCGCAGGTTCGAATCCTGCCTCGGGCATGGATGTGTGTGATGTCCTTAGGTTAGTTAGGTTTAAGTAGTTCTAAGTTATAGGGGACTGATGACCTCAGTAGTTAAGTCCCATAGTGCTCAGAGCCATTTGAACCATTTGAAGATAACAGCCTGATAGAGGAAAGCAAAAGACGAGGTTAAGTGTGGTGGGAATATATCGTATTGCTTCAGAGGGTAATGCATTGTTTGATGTTGGTGTCCTTCTGACCTTAAGATGCGTGACTCAACTTTCTGAGGATGCTGATAAGAGCCAATTGGACACTAAACGGAGACCGTTAGCGTCTCTGATTGCAGCACTGTGGTTGTATTTTGAAATTTACGCAAGTACAATCTTTACTGCTAGTGAAGAGCTGTCAGAAATAGGAGATTTTATACTTGTCCAGAGCTCAATGCAAGGCTGGCGATTCTTATCAGAAACTATTTGATTAACACAACAGTGCAGACAGGGAATGTCATTAATGTAGCAGGTTCTTTGCCGTCAGTGGAGCAATGCCGTTGCATCGCCGGATGACCGCATGGATCGAAGGTTTTGAACGCGTGATCTCAGCACGGGTGTGTTTTACTATATCTGACACTGCAAAGAAGAGGATATGCATATCGTTGCATCTTGAACTAGCACCAAGTGTCTCCAACCTCCGAGTTGACCACTGAATAACTTTTCTGACGTGGAACGGAGAGTATGTATGTGCGAGCACAATTCTTCAGCGTCACACCATTCTGTCGGTATGAGTCAACGGAAAGAACTGCCTGCTTTCAAAGAGAACTACATGGTAGAGTATTCAGACTGAGATGGTTAATGGAACTTATACAGCCGGCCGCGGTGGCCGTGCGGTTCTAGGCGCTCCAGTTCGGAGCCGCGCTGCTGCTACGGTCGCAGGTTCGAATCCTGCCTCGGGCATGGGTGTGTGTGCTGTCCTTAGGTTAGTTAGGTTTAAGTAGTTCTAAGTTCTAGGGGACTGATGACCACAGCAGTTGAGTCCCATAGTGCTCAGAGCCATTTGAACCATTTTTTTGAACTTATACATGACCATCTACAATGACGTAGACGCCATTGTGAATTAGGAAAGTCTCAAATATATCATCATCAATTATAGTCCTCAGGGACCGCAGAAATTAATCGACGTTGACCTGCAGACTCTCAAGCGTTAAGTGCAAACAAAATGTAACACGTTTGTTTACCGCCAGAGCGGCTTTCATCATGGAGGTCGGTAACAGGCCGATAAGCAGAGAGTTGACAGACCTGCCCAGAATCCACTGATCACAATAACATGTGTCGCCGTTTCTTAGATTTTAAAAAGAGGATTTGTTGGGATTTTTGATGTGACACACGTATGGATGTACATGGAATTGACTTCTGCTCTTCTTTTTTGTGACTATGTTAGGATGATTTGAAATGGGATCCCTGCCCGGAACTAGTCACCGAGTTAATAAAAAATCTAAATTTGCAACTTTAGAACGCTTTTTTCCCTTTTACTATTTGTTCAGTTAACTCATGAGATCCTGCAGACAGCTGTACGCAAGTTGTTGCCTTCTTTTTTGACTTCCGGATGGCCATCAGTGATTTTCCGTCTGTTGAAACGGAAACAGATGTACAGGGCTCCAATGAGACGACCTTCACCTACATTTAAGTCTACATGGATACTAAGCAAATCACACTTAAGCGTCTGGCAGTGGATTCATCGAACCAACTTCACAGAAATTCCCTGCTATTCCACTTACGAACAGCGCGCGTAAAGAATGAACAGCTATATTTTTCCTGACGATTTCATATTTCCCTTATTTTATGATGATGATCATTTATCCCTTTGTAGGTCAGCGTCAACAAAATATTTCCGCATTCAGACGAGAATGTTGGTGATAGAAATTTTATGAGAAGTTCCCACTGCAATGAGAAACGCCTTTGTTTTAATGATGTCCAGTATCATGTCCGTGACATTCTATTCCCTATTTTGCGATAGTACAGAACGTGCTGCCCTTCTATGAACTTCCCGATATACTCCATTAATCTTAACTGATAACGATCATACACAACGCAGCAGTACTCCAAAACAAGACTGGCAAGTGTAATGTGGGCAGTCTCTTTAGTAGAACCGTTACAACTTCTAAGTCTTCTGTCAATAAAATGCAGTCTTTGGTTCGACTTCGTCACAATTTTCTGTATGTTCCTTTCTACACTGAAGAGCCAAAGAAACTGGTACACCAGCCTAATATCGTGTAGGGCCCCCATTAGCACGCAGAAGTGGCGCAACACGACATAGCATGCACTCGAATAATGTCTGAACTACTGCAGGATGCCATAAATCCTGCAGGGCTGTCCATAAATTCGTAAGAGTACGTGGGGGTGGCAATCTCTTCTTAACACCACATTACAAGGCATCCCAGATATGCTCAATAACGTTCACGTCTGAGGAGTTTGGTGGCCAGCGGAAAGGTTTAAACTCAGAAAACTGTTCTTGGAGCCACTCTGTAGCACCTCTGAACGTGTGCTGTGTCACATTGTCCTGTTGGAATCGCCCAAGTCCGTCGAAATGCACAATGGGAATGAATGGATGAAGGTAATCAGACAGAATGCTTACGTTCGTGTCACCTGTCAGAGTCGTATCTAGATGTATCAGGGTCCCATATCACTCCAACTGCACACCCCTCACACAGTTACGGAGCCTCCACCAGCTTGAACAGTCCCCGACTGATATGCAGGGTCCGTGGATTCACGAGGTTTTCTGCATCCCGTACACGTCCATCCGCTCGATACAATTTGAAACGAGACTTGTCCGACTAGGCAACATGTTTCCAGTCATCAGCAGTCCAATTTCGGTGTTGATGGGCCCAGGCGATGCGTAATGCTTTGCGTCGTGCAGTCATCAAGGGTAGACGAGTGGGCCTTCGGCTCCGAAAGCCCATATTGATGATGATTCATTGAATGGTTCGCACGCTGACCCTGGATGATTCCCCAGCATTGATATCTGCAGCAATTTGAGGTTAGAGTTGCACTTCAGTCCGTTGAACGATTCTCTTCAGTCGTCGTTGGTCTTGTTCTTGCAGTACCTTTTTCCAGCCGTAGCGATGCCGGACATGTGATGTTTTGCCGGATTTCTGATATTTACGGGACACTAGTGAAATGGTCGTACGGATAAACCCCCACTTCATCTGTATCTCGGAGACGCTGTGTCCCATAGCTCGTACGCCGACTATAACGTCACTTTCGAACTCATTTAAATCTTGATAACCCGGTATTGTCGCAGCGGTGACCGATCTAACAAAACCTGTTGTCTTATGTAGGCGTTGCCGACAGCAACGCCATATTGTGCCTGTTTACATATATCTGTATTTCAGTACGCATGCCTATAACAGTTTCTTTGGCGCTTCAGTGTATTTATGTTGTTCGTAATTGTAATTCCTAATTTAAGTGAATTTATGACATTTAGATCTGATTGATTTATGGCGTAACTGAAGTTTAAAGGATTCCTTTTAGCCGGCCGTGGTGGCCGAGTGGTTCTAGGCGCTACAGTCTTGAACCGCGCGACCCCTACTGTCACAGGTTCGAATCCTGCCTCGGGCATGGATGTGTGTGATGTCGTTAGATTTAAGTAGTTCTAAGTTCTAGGGGACTGATGACCTCAGATATTAATTCCCATTGAGCTCAGAGCCATTCGAACCATTTGATTCCTTTTAGTACTCATGTGGATGGCCTGACACTTTTCATTATTTAGCGTCAATTGCCAATTTTCGCACCATACAGGTATCTATTTGATTTGATCTTCTGTTGACTTCACTGCACTATAAAAGACAGCATCATCTGCAAACAACCTAATACGCCTGCTCAGATGGTCTCCTAAATGGTTTATATAGATAGGGAGTAGTAGAGTTCCTGTAACACTACCTCGGCGAACGTCAGAAATCGTGTCTGTGTTACGCGAACTGTGATCTCTTCGACAGGACATCACGAATCCAGTCGCATAACTGAGACGATATTCCATAAGCCCGTAATTTGCTTACATGGCACTTTTGCGGTACAGTGTCAAAAGCCTTCTGGAAATCTAGAAACAAGGAATCAATCTGTAATTTCTCGTCGATAGCATTAAACGCTTCTTGTGGGTAAAGAGTTAGATCTTTTTCACAAGAACGATATTTTCTAAATCCGTTTTGATTCTGTGTCAATAGACTGTTCTCTTCAAGGTAATTCATAAAGTTGAAACACTACAAATGTTCCAAAAGTATGCTGCATATCGACATTAACGATGTGGGCCTGTAATTTAGTAGATTAGTCTTACTGCCTCGCTGGAATATTTGTGTGACCTGGCAGTCTTTGGTTACAGATATTTTGTCTAACGACCGGTTATATGTGACTGTTAAGTGTTGAGCTATTGCACCAGCATACTCTGAAAGAAACCTAGTTATCATAAAATCTGGACAGACGTAAAATCCCCAGGATTGGCGATCCTTTACAGAAGCTCGAAACGCAGCGCCGAGTTTAATGAGAGACGCCTATAACAGTTTCCACAACGAAACTTTGTCTCGATACTTGGCAGAAAATCCAAAGAGCTTCTGGTCGTATGTGAAGTATGTTATTGGCAAGAAGCAATCAATGCCACTTAATAAAAGCAAGTCTTCTGGTCCAGACTGTATACCAATTAGATTCCTTTCAGAGTATGCTGATGCATTAGCTCCATACTTAACAATCATATACAACCGTTCTCTCGACGAAAGATCCATACACAAAGACTGGAAAGTTGCACAGGTCACACCAATATTCAAGAAAGGCCCATATCGTTAACGTCGATATGCAGCAGGATTTTAGAACATATATTGTGTTCGACATTAAGAACTACCTCGAAGGAAACGGTCTATTGACACTCAGTCAACATGGGTTTAGAAAACATCGTTCCTGTGAAACACAACTAGCTCTTTATTCACATGAAGTGCTGAGTGCTATTGACAAGGGATTTCAGATCGATTCCGTATTCCTGGATTTCCGGAAGGCTTTTGACACTGTACCACACAAGCGGCGCGTAGTAAAATTGCGTGCTTATGGAATATCGTCTCAGTTATGTGACTGGATTTGCGATTTCCTGTCAGAAAGGTCACAGTTCGTAGTAATTGACAGAAAGTCATCGAGTAAAACGGAAGTGATTTCAGGCATTCCCCAAGGTTGTGTTATAGGCCCTTTGCTGTTCGTTATCTATATAAACGATTTGGGAGACAATCTGAGCAGCCGTCTTCGGTTGTTTGCAGATGACGCTGTCGTTTATCGACTAATAAAGTCATCAGAAGATCAAAACAAACTGCAATACGATTTAGAAAAAATATCTGAATGGTGCGAAACGTGGCAGTTGACCATAAATAACGAAAAGTGTGAAGTCATCCACATGAGTACTAAAAGGAACTCGTCAAACTTCGGTTACACGATAAATCAGTCTAACCTAAAAGCCGTAAATTCAACTAAATACCTAGGTATTACAATTACGAACAACTTAAATCGGAAAGAACACATAGAAAATGTTGCGGGGAAGGCTAACCAAAGGCAGCCTTTGATTGGCAGGAAACTTAGAAATGTAACACTCCTACTAAGGAGACTGCCTACACTACTCTTGTCCGTCCTCTTTTAGAATACTGCTGCGCGGTGTGGGATCCTTACCAGGTAGGACTGACGGAGTACATAGAAAAAGTTCAAAGAAAGGCAGAACGTTTTGTATTACCGCGAAATATTGGAGCGCGCGTCACAGAAATGATACAGGATTTGGGCTGGAAATCATTGAAAGAAAGGCGTTTTTCATTGCGACGGAATCTTCTCAGGAAATTCCGATCACCAACTTTCTCCTCCGAATGCGAAAATATTTTGTTGGCACCGACCTATATAGGCTGGAACGATCACCACGATAAAATAACGGAAATCAGAGCTCGTACGGAAAGATATAGGTGTTCAGTCTTTCCGCGCTCTATACGAGATTGGAATAATAGAGAATTGTGAAGGTGGTTCGATGAACCCTCTGCCAGGCACTTAAATGTGATTTGCAGAGTATCCATGTAAAATGTAGATGTAGAAGACATGCTTTTATTATGTGATTTAAGCTGCTTCACTTCTCTAAGAATAGCTACTTCTAAGTTAGTCTTGTGAATAACTTACATTTAGAATGAGGTTATACATGTGGTATCATGTTGGACCTGTGGTAGTTGGACTAGTTCTATCCACTGTAACCCCCTCTCATCTCTCCATGGGATACCAACGTCTAGTCCTCACACCTGAATCAGCTGTGCAAGGTCAGCCACAATTGTATGTGGTACGGCACGTAACCCAATACTGGTAATGTGTGATATAAAATTTGGCAGGAAACCGCTCCCATCCCACTATTTACTTGTGCCAAGACGGGTGTCTCCTCCTCATCCTTTATAGCCAGAAAATGTGTGTAGGCCTCTTCATTCAGGCTCTGTTGCACCATAGTGAGAAGATCAAGCTTGTTATAAAGCAATTATTATTAAAAATTATGTTTTGTCTGTAACTGAATAGTGACAAGATCAGGAAGTAAAAACACCTACATAACACATTAAATTGTGGCTAATCGCAAGCAACAACTTTTTTAGCAGTATAATCTTCTACCAACATGGTTTGATTGCTAATTAGCTACTGTTTTGTTGCTTTCCTTACAAAGCTATTTTTTCTGTTTAGTTATGTACATTTGTTTATTTACAATATCATGCAAAGCTATGTTTCACAACTTCTTTTTCAGATGACATGTATGCATTGGTTTATTTACAATACGTTGCAATGCTTTTTTTTACATTTTCCCCCTGTGACTTATATACATACTAGTTATACCAGATACATTTGCTTCTACTAAATCTAGCAGAGGGAAGAACTTAAATACTTAAACACTGTGTCTACCTTTGAATTTGTACATGGAAATTGATTTTTTCACTCTTTATACACACATTACAATTTTATACATTAGGTAAATTTTAATCACTGATTGGGTCGATCATTTTGTGTACAGTATTTATATTTTTCTTTGTAAAATATATGGAAGATTGGGATATCAACAGCATGTGAAGAAAAACCACACGCAAACAGAAAAATATACAATATTTACATGCAAACATAGAGTGGCTATAGTTTGCACACACACATAGCGTGCTGCCATTCACGAATACTCATGCACGTAACTATGACGGGCAGGTCATCCAACTGTTCCATATACAACGCTCACTCAACCACTATATACAAAGAAATTAACCAACCACATACTCAAAGAATAGTGTGAGTAGGGTTGGGTCCCAATTCCATCCCCACAGAAGAGCTGTTTGTCATCATGATGATACAGCCCGACATTCAGCTGCAGTTAGTAAGTATTCCATTCACGTGCAGATCCAAACCTTCAGCTCTCCTGAGTTTACCTTGTTCCAAACTGGTTAATTGTGTGGTGTACCATTCCACAGTGACCTCATTCGTCCTTGCTGTATCACTCTCTCGACTGTGTTATTCAGCTCCCGGATGTCCCCAACATCTGCCGTTTTTATAACCTTCCCACCGCATCTAACCAATCCCGGTTACAGCCGTACCATGTGTGGCACTAATTCCACTGTGTGCTGCATTTGTCCTCGCAGTCTGTAATATGACTGGTGCAACTTACCGCCCTCACTCCTCGTTTCCTTTACTATGTCTTTCGCTTCCATTTCTCTCTGTAACTCCATACACACATTTTCTAAACCTACTACCTCATTGCGAATTTTCCAAGCGTTCAGAGTCAACAGTACCCAATGATGACTTAAGAGTATTAATTCTCTTGCCTTGCAAAATGGTAGAACCCGCATCATCCCGCTCCACTCCTGGTGAAGACGTTCAGTACTGCTGGGATAAGGCTCCCCCTCATCTTTCACTTCGATCACACATGGTGCACCTCAAAACGACTTACCGAGCGAGGTGGCGCAGTGGTTAGCACACTGGACTCGCATTCGGGAGGACGACGGTTCAATCCCGTCTCCGGCCATCCTGATTTAGGTTTTCCGTGATTTCCCTAAATCGTTTCAGGCAAATGCCGGGATGGTTCCTTTGAAAGGGCACGGCCGATTTCCTTCCCAATCCTTCCATAACCCGAGCTTGCTCTCCGTCTCTAATGACCTCGTTGTCGACGGGACGTTAAACACTAACCACCGCCACCTCCAAAACGACTTCAGATGCACAACATTAACAACGGTTGTGTGAGTCGGTAACTGAAGTTTGCTATTTGCCAGCGATATTGTTTCAACAAGCTGATATGACCCATGGCAACGTAAATGTCTTAGTCTTACCCTTCAGAATGTATAGTTTCGATAACATTGCCCATTGACCTGTTTTATACTGTGGTAACCTGTCCACACGATTCCATAACCGCTCTTGGTGTTCCAGGGCCCTGGGGTTTGTTTCCTGCACACATTTCCCAATTTGTCACACCTTTTTAGCAAAATCTTTAACAGATACCCTATCCTTCCAATATCTCAGCTCTATTTTGTCGAACGGTAACGGCATGCGCCTGCCGTAAACTACCTCATATAGTGATAACACTGTGGTAGAACGGACTTTTAGGGTATATGCACTTACAACCAAGGATAAATGTACACCCCAATCATTGTGGTCTACGCCCACATTATGACTCAGCATCTTTCCCACTGCGCTTTGTACCCTCTGCGTCCTATCACTACACTGAGGGTGCACTGGACTCATCCTTAACGACTTAACACAAATTACCCAGCTGCTTCAACAAAACTCATATATAGTTTGTCCTTTGATCTGTAAACAGTTTCTGGCGTCTCAAATTTCAAAAAATTTTCAAATGTGTGTGAAATCTTAGGGGACTTAATTGCTAAGGTCATCAGTCTCTAAGCTTACACACTACTTAACCTAAATTATCCTAAGGACAAACACACACACCCATGCCCGAGGGAGGACTCGAACCTCCGCCGGGACCAGCCGCCCAGTCCATGACTGCAGCGCGCAAGACCGCTCGGCTAATCCCGCGCGGCGTATCAAATTTGAGCACCCAGCTGTTGATCAGTGCTAGTGCCCCAACGCTGCCTGTCAGCTAGAGATTCCGATCATTTCGTCATATCTAAAGAAATAATCAGTAATGATTAATAAAAACGATTCCTGGGTGGAGTCTTGTTAACGGGTCCAAAGTCGTCTAATCCAGTCATTCTGTAAGGCTCTGTGGCTTCTGGTAATCTCTGCGACGGTATATCTGCCCATTGCACACAATGTACACAACCCCTTACATACTTATCCACATCATCTTTCCTAGACTACTACCAGTACCACACTGTTACTCTCCTATTCGTTGTTCTGTAACGTCCATATCCTGACAATATGTGGTCATGCAGTTCTTTCAGCACTTTCTCTTAGCCCTTCAGACACCACTACTCATTGCCCCAACCTCATTGTCTTAAACAACAACCCATCCCACACATTGTGCCTGCCATTCATACTGTTTACGTTCCACGCCAGCCCATTCACTGCTTGCCATTTTTCAGTGTCTGTACCACTACTACTCACCAGCTTAAACTACCTTCGTTTGTGTGTCTATTACCAGACTTTCGTACAACTTCATACTCGAATTCATTTAGCCTCTGTGTACATCTAGTTATCCCTATACATGGGTCTTTAACCTGCAAGAACTCGCGCCTTAATAAGTCATGCGTTAGGTTGTGTGTAGAACATTTTGCTCAGAGTCAACAATCAACCTGAAATGTACCTAATGTGTGTAAATCAGTAAGTTTTTGGTTATGTTTATAATGAAACACTCACATTTTACACATTAAAGTATTTATTTGCTGAACAAAACGAGCAGTTTATCTATATTTTTGGTAATAATCTTAGAGCAATTAAAGTCTCCAGTCTTCCAAGGCACTTACAAAATTGATTAATAAACAAAACAAGTATTTCTTGTTATTGTACTGTTTTGACCTCATCTTCGTCATCTATCTCAGCTTTTATCACATGATGTTACAGCATGTTCATTACACAAAAATGGTTGACAATGAATACATGCCTTCTTTGTCTTACAATTTTTGCGTCTTGGATAGGCTTAGCATCTACCACTGGGTTTTACAGCGTATTAAACTCCAGTTTCAATCGTGAATCATTTTATAACTTGTTGTAGGTGGTAAGATAGATATTGTATTGTTCGCCTCCGCATGATTTGTCGTAATGTTAGTTCCAGGGCCTGCGTTTACAGGTATTGTCTCCCATTAATAATCACATTAGGATTTTCTTAACACATTATTTGATTATGGGATGAGAAGTTCCGCCTTATGCAAGACACCTTTTTTCTTTTGTTTCAGCCATACATGTTTCAGCACTTTGTGCTATCGTCAGTGGGTTCTATTTTTATTTTTAACTTACATTATGTTATTGTCCTCTTGTTTTGGTAGCTGTAGCTGTGTAGCATAACAGCTACCAAAACAAGAGGACAATAACATAATGCAAGTTAAAAATAAAAATATAACCCACTGACGATAGCTGTAGCTGTGTAGCATAACAGCTACCAAAACAAGAGGACAATAACATAATGCAAGTTAAAAATAAAAATAGAACCCACTGACGATAGCACAAAGTGCTGAAACATGTATGGCTGAAACAAAAGAAAAAAGGTGTCTTGCATAAGGCGGAACTTCTCATCCCATTTTCTCAGCAAGCACAGAGACAACAAGAAGAACTGCACCACAAGATGATTATTTCTACACCAAGCCAGATGACATGTTGTATATTATGTAGCATAACAGCTACCAAAACAAGAGGACAATAACATAATGTAAGTTAAAAATAAAAATAGAACCCACTGACGATAGCACAAAGTGCTGAAACATGTATGGCTGAAACAAAAGAAAAAAGGTGTCTTGCATAAGGCGGAACTTCTCATCCCATTTTCTTAGCAAGCACGGAGTCAACAAGAAGTACTGCACCACAAGATGATCATTATTTGATTATTTATGCCAGCAATATTAAAGATCGAAAAACACATCTCAGTGATCTCCTACATACTACTCAAGCCATGGAAGATTCTTCTTTCAGTCTGTACACAAAACTGGCACCTCGTTTAGTTCGATTATAATACGTGATGATTTTAGGTTTTGCATCTTCCCCAGTAGTTGGAACAATCTGGTCATTTTCGTGGAGTGTATCACCTTTACCCACGACAACTTCCCGCTACTTTCCAGCACAATATCATGCGAATTAATCCTTAGTGCTGTTGACTGCATTTTAAGTAGTTCACTCCTTCAGATTGGTGCATCTTGCATTCGTACTACAATGGTGACCATCTCCCCCAGTTGGAATGTTGACCCCCAAATTAATGTAAATGCCACTTAAGGTTAATTTTGGCATGCTGTGTTGTCAGAAAGTCCACTCCTAAGATCGTGTAGTAACCATAAATCACTTCGAGCACGACTTCTTCGCATTTCCTAAAACTCTGCATTCCCGCTTGAAAATCTGTCATTGCTGAACCCAAAGAGTCCGCATTACTATCTCTAGCCCCACCTGAATTATAACGCAGAGAGTTTAATCGCCTCTGACCCACGAGGTCGATACTGGCAATCGATACATGTGCTCCTCCCTTCAATAAAAACTTGTGGTTTCTACTTTCTACTAGACCCGTGGTCTAGGGAGCCGGCACGGTAGCTCAGCGTGTTCGGTCAGAGGGTTAGCAGCCCTCTGTAATAAAAAAAACTGAGTTCATCGATCAACAACGAACTTAGACGGATGTCTTACGACGTCCGCCCCGAGCAGAAAAAAAAAAAAAAAAGGAGTAGCGTCTCTGATTCATAACCATAAGCGTCTTCGGTCCCAGGTTCGATCCCCGCCACTGCCTAAATTTTGATAAATAATCAGCATTGGCGGCCGAAGACTTCTGGCATAAGAAGTCAGCCTCATTCTGCCAACGGCCTTGTCAAAGAGGTTCAGGGCACTCTCTTGTCCTATGGGTGGGAAATTGCCCCTGAAGGCGGAAGAATCAGCAATGATCAACGACATGAGGATGCAGAAGGCAATGGAAACCACTGCATTGAAGACACGTAACGTGTATCCACAAGACTTGTGGCCTGTAATTGAAGAAGTGTCATGATGATCTCTCCATTGGCAAAAGATTCCGGAATAGTCCCCCATTCGGATCTCCGGGAGGGGACCGCCAAGGGGGAGGTTTTCTTGAGAAAAAGATTGAATAATCAACGAAAGGATAACGTTCTACGAGTCGGGGCGTGGAATGTCAGAAGCTTGAACGTGGTAGGGAAACAAGAAAATCTGAAAAGGGAAATGCAAAGGCTCAATCTAGATATAGTAGGGGTCAGTGAAGTGAAGTGGAAGGAAGACAAGGATTTCTGGTCAGATGAGTATCGGGTAATAGCAACAGCAGCAGAAAATGGTATAACAGGTGTAGGATTCGTTATGAATAGGAAGGTAGGGCAGAGGGTGTGTTACTGTGAACAGTTCAGTGACCGGGTTGTTCTAATCAGAATCGACAGTAGACCAACACCGACAACGACAGTTCAGGTATACATGCCGACGTCGCAAGCTGAAGATGAACAGATAGAGAAAGTGTATGAGGATATTGAAAGGGTAATGCAGTATGTAAAGGGGGACGAAAATCTAATACTCATGGGCGACTGGAATGCAGTTGTAGGGGAAGGAGTAGAAGAAAAGGTTACAGGAGAATATGGGCTTGGGACGAGGAATGAAAGAGGAGAAAAACTAATAGAGTTCTGTAACAAGTTTAAGCTAGTAATAGCGAATACCCTGTTCAAGAATCACAAGAGGAGGAGATATACTTGGAAAAGGCCGGGAGATACGGGAAGATTTCAATTAGATTACATCATGGTCAGACAGAGATTCCGAAAGCAGATACTGGATTGTAAGGCGTACCCAGGAGCAGATATAGACTCCGATCACAATATAGTAGTGATGAAGAGTAGGTTGAAGTTCAAGACATTAGTCAGGAAGAATCAATACGCAAAGAAGTGGGATACGGAAGTAATAAGGAATGACGAAATACGTTTGAAGTTCTCTAACGCTATAGATACAGCAATAAGGAATAGCGGAGTAGGCAGTACAGTTGAAGAGGAATGGACATCTCTAAAAAGGGCCATCACAGAAGTTGGGAAGGAAAACATAGGTACAAAGAAGGTAGCTGCGAAGAAACCATGGGTAACAGAAGAATTACTTCAGTTGATTGATGAAAGGAGGAAGTACAAACATGTTCCGGGAAAATCAGGAATACAGAAATACAAGTCGCTGAGGAATGAAATAAATAGGAAGTGCAGGGAAGCTAAGACGAAATGGCTGCAGGAAAAATGTGAAGACATCGAAAAAGATATGATTGTCGGAAGGACAGACTCAGCATACAGGAAAGTCAAAACAACCTTTGGTGACATCAAAAGCAACGGTGGTAACATTAAGAGTGCAACGGGAATTCCACTGTTAAATGCAGAGGAGAGAGCAGATAGATAGAAAGAATACACTGAAAGCCTCTATGAGGGTGAAGGTTTGTCTGATGTGATAGAAGAAGAAACAGGAGTCGATTTAGAAAAGATAGGGGATCCAGTATTAGAATCGGAATTTAAAAGAGCTTTGGAGGACTTACTGTCAAATAAGGCAGAAGGGATAGATAACATTCCATCAGAATTTCTAAAATCATTGGGGGAAGTGGCAACAAAACGACTATTCACGTTGGTGTGTAGAATATATGAGTCTGGCGACATACCATCTGACTTTCGGAAAACCATCATCCACACAATTCCGAAGACGGCAAGAGCTGACAAGTGCGAGAATTATCGCACAATCAGCTTAACAGCTCATGCATCGAAGCTGTTTACAAGAATAATATACAGAAAAATGGAAAAGAAAATTGAGAATGCGCTAGGTGACGATCAGTTTGGCTTTAGGAAAAGTAAAGGGACGAGAGAGGCAATTCTGACGTCACGGCTAATAATGGAAGCAAGGCTAAAGAAAAATCAAGACACTTTCATAGGATTTGTCGACCTGGAAAAAGCGTTCGACAATATAAAATGGTGCAAGCTGTTCGAGATTCTGAAAAAAGTAGGGGTAAGCTATAGGGAGAGACGGGTCATATACAATATGTACAACAACCAAGAGGGAATAATAAGAGTGGACAATCAAGAACGAAGTGCTCCTATTAAGAAGGGTGTAAGACAAGGCTGAAGCCTTTCGCCCCTACTCTTCAATCTGTACATCGAGGAAGCAATGATGGAAATAAAAGAAAGGTTCAGGAGTGGAATTAAAATACAAGGTGAAAGGATATCAATGATACGATTCGCTGATGACATTGCTATCCTGAGTGAAAGTGAAGAAGAATTAAATGGTCTGCTGAACGGAATGAACAGTCTAATGAGTACACAGTATGGTTTGAGAGTAAATCGGAGAAAGACGAAGGTAATGAGAAGTAGTAGAAATGAGAAAAGCGAGAAACTTAACATCAGGATTGATGGTCACGAAGTCAATGAAGTTAAGGAATTCTGCTACTTAGGCAGTAAAATAACCAATGGCGGACGGAGCAAGGAGGACATCAAAAGCAGACTCGCTATGGCAAAAAAGGCATTTCTGACCAAGAGAATTCTACTAATATCAAATACCGGCCTTAATTTGAGGAAGAAATTTCTGAGGATGTACGTCTGGAGTTCAGCATTGTATGGTAGTGAAACATGGACTGTGGGAAAACCGGAACAGAAGAGAATCGAAGCATTTGAGATGTGGTGCTATAGACGAATGTTGAAAATTAGGTGGACTGATAAGGTAAGGAATGAGGAGGTTCTACGCAGAGTCGGAGAGGAAAGGAATATGTGGAAAACACTGATAAGGAGAAGGGACAGGATGATAGGACATCTGCTAAGACATGAGGGAATGACTTCCATGGTACTAGAGGGAGCTGTAGAGGGCAAAAACTGTAGAGGAAGACAGAGATTGGAATACGTCAAGCAAATAATTGAGGACGTAGGTTGCAAGTGCTACTCTGAGATGAAGAGGTTAGCACAGGAAAGGAATTCGTGGCGGGCCGCATCAAACCAGTCAGTAGACTGATGAAAAAAAAAAAGCTACTACTTCTGCTACACTACTTTCTGCCTCTGTTTTCATTCTAGTTGTATCGAGATTTATCGGGAGCTCCGTGCAGCTGGCCTGGGTTCCCCTTTAGCGTTTAACACCTGCTTACTCGACGCCTGTTTCCCCTTAGATGTGGGGTGGTTGGACCCAAGGTGAATGCAAGAATGCTATTACCTGAGGTTGGTGATTCTACTTCTGCACATCTTATGCTCTCCGACATCTGTAACACCTCACGTTAGTGGATCATATTACTCTCTTATCTTGTACTCCTTTTACTACGTAAGTTTCTTCAAACTAAGTGGTTATGTGACAGCAAAGAGAAATCCCTCGGGGTCTTGTTCTCACCCTTCTAGGCACATCAGGCGGCAAGGTCCCTCAGATATGTATCCATCGCTCTGCTCAGCTTCATGAAGTATTACTACCTGCTTCGTCACCTTCCCTTAATTCATATTCACTTAACGCATCCTGTCCGAAAAATTCTCTACTGACTCATTATGATACTTTGACATACGACCTAACTGCTCGTGAAAGAACCTCGCACTGTTTTGCTTCTTGTACCCCTCCAGCAGGCCTATTGTCAATTCCTCAAATGTCTGTCCGCCTGTTAGTCTTTCTGAACACCTGAGCAATCGTAAGTTTGTCGGCTGTAATAACGGATTCTGTGAGTACCCCCAGATATTAGCTCTTAATTTCAGGTCATCCAATAAGCACACCAAATCGTCAGTCGACTTTCCAGAGAAGGGCGTTATAAAACAGCCTGTAACAAAGGAGTAGGCTGCTCAGCTAGCTCCAGTTCTTCCTCCTTGGCTAGAAGCTTATTATGCAAGTCTGCATTATCCATTTTCAGTTGAGCCATTTCATTAACCGACGATTGAATTAGGACTCCCTGCTTTCCCGACGATGAGTTGTCATCTTAGGATATCGAGTTTTCTGAAGGTAATCCGCATCGTAACTGCACTGTATTTCGATCGCGTAACTCTGAATCTTCATCGGGTGCTCCCTGAGACTGAATTCAGTGTGGAACGTTCAGTTCGAGGTACGCGTCGGTCAATAGCAGCAACCGCAGTATTTTCTAGCCGTAGATGTTACAACAGCTGTGCGCGTACTTCTCGGCTGATTTCAGTTAATAATATTATAATCTGACGTTCAGTTCCACTCGAGGCTGTTCAATCTTGCGACTGCCATCATTTAAGCTTTACTGTGGACTATGATGTTCTGTTACCGTAGTTGGCCGCGACAGGCGCCCGCTAGGGGCGGCTCAAAAAAAAAAAAAATGGTTCAAATGGCTCTGAGCACTATGGGACTCAACTTCTGAGGTCATTAGTCCCCTAGAACTTAGAACTAGTTAAACCTAACTAACCTAAGTACATCACAAACATCCATGCCCGAGGCAGGATTCGAACCTGCGACCGTAGCGGTCTTGCGGTTCCAGACTGCAGCGCCTTTAACCGCACGGCCACTTCGGCCGGCGCTAGGGGCGGCTGTCGGTTTACTGCAGGTATTCATATTGCCTTTCGTTCTCGAAATGATGGTCCTCAGGTACTTGATTTGCTATCGGAATTACCATCGTCTGTGCACCCTGCGTTAATTGTGTTGGTTTAGTTGCTCTTTCACCATTTCCAAAGTTATTTCACCAGGAGTTTGGGTGTTGCTTCCGTTGCGTCTTTAGGAGATCGAGTGCCGGACTCTGGGCGCAGCTCAGCAGATATTCCATGTCATGGTTGACAAGATTCTGTGTGACCTTTTTCCGCTGGATTCTTTAATGACGCTATCCCATTATCCATTATCTGGGTGTCTGTGTCAGAATCTTGACATAGTGGTAATTCGTTGAATCATTTAGTTCCAAACAATGTTCCACTATAGCTGAATTGTAAGCATTTTTTAGTCTGGTGTCCCGCTGGTGCTCTTTACACCTGACGTCAACGATCCTGGTGATTTGACCGGTATGCGACGTACCACATTGACATGGTATGTGGTAAATACCCAGTTTTCGTAGGCTCTGATCATCCTTTCCACTCCCTGACACATACTTAATCTTGGTTGGTGGCCAGAAAACGCTCCTGACGTGCATTCTGAAAAGAAATATGATGATTTGGGTACGTTTTGGTCTCGAGTATTTAAAAAAGGCAACACCATCTGCTTCTTCTTGTACCTCTGCTGACTCATTCGGGGGAGAAACAGAGTGCTGTGCCTTCTGAATATTTCTGGAAAAACATTCGTTTGTGTAGTACACAGACAGTAAAGGTTCTCTATCCACCGTCAACTTGTCTGGATCTGAAAGAGTTCGCGCCCGATGAAACAGAGTTTCGAGCACACTGTTCTTCTGCGTCGGATGGTGACAGATACTGGCTTGCAGGTACATATCGGTGTGAGTTGATTTTCGGTGAATGCTATGACCGAAAGTGACATCTGCCTCCCTCTGGACAAGAACACCTAAGAATAGGAATTTTACAATCTTCTCATTTCCCACTGTGAATTTTATGTTAGGGAATCGTGAGTTCAGTTGTTTTAGGAAAAGAAGAAGCTTTTCCCTGCCGTGGGGCCGAAGAAAAAAGGTGTCATCCACGTATCTGAAGAAGCGTTTCGGTTGATTCGGGACCTATGCAAGTGCCTCATCTTCAGATCTCTCCACAAAAAGGTTCGCCACCACCGGTGACAGCGGTATGCCGATTGCCACTCCATGTGTTTGCTCGCAGAACTGATCGCTATATACGAAGTCTAGCGATTCCTTTATTGGCGCACGGGTAAAGAAGAAACGTCGAAGCTAACCATAATGTCAGAATCAGTTATGTGTAGCTGCTTCAGACGATGTAGGAAATCTTCCTAGGTGCGAATGTGGCGTCAACATTTGCTCACATATGGCGAGAGCATAGTCTTAAGGCGCTGAGTATCAACGTGGTTTCCTTGTTTTCAGCGCCTGAACTCCCTCCCGACAAGTGACACCTTGTGCTTGCGACTCAGTCATCACCTACCTTAAACTCCAGTATACAGTAAGGTGTACAGAATATACTCAAGAAAGGCCATACGACACTATACACACATACATCTCACGTTATATCATCACTACTAACAATATGCCTCGAGGTGACAGCACTTAATACAGATTACTCGTACTGATCCCGTACATGGTGCAAATTCCCTCGCAAGCTAACTGACGCTACTTTACAGATTGAAAATAATACTTCTTCCCATTACAACGGTGTTGCGGAAGAACTGCCGGTCCTCCTGGCTGTACAGAAGTAACCTTCGAATCCTTATGCATCACTTGCTTAAACTGCATGCCCTCAACACACAAAACAGGAGAAACAACCACAGGAGCTAATAGTCTCTTGACTCACCTCACTGTTTGGTGAAAATTCGTGCTGTGGTTGTGAAGCTAAGTTGTGTGGAGGTATAATGTTCTGGCACCAGTTGCTATGCGAGGTCCACAGTTACTTGTGGCATTACTGTACAGCGACCCAAGGATGGATGAGGTCGCTACACTGCAGAAGTGGTTGAGTGGCGGATTGTGGAGGCGGAAGTGCTGGTTGGGGTGACTAGGAAAACTAAAAAAAAATGGTTCAAATGGCTCTGAGCTCTATGGGACTTAGCATCTGAGGTCATCAGTCCCCTAGAACTTACCTAAGGACATCACACACATCCACGCCCGAGGCAGGATTCGAACCTGCGACCGTAGCGGTCGCGCGGCTCCGGACTGAGCGCCTAGAACCGCGAGACCACCACGGCCGGCACTAGGAAAACTCCGCTGCAAAATACAACATATTATATTTGTGTTGAATTACAACGTCGGAGTGCCGCAGGGCCTCTGGATACACCCTCTGAAAGAGGATTGTTCATGCGCGATGCCGATAACGTCGGGAAGCTGCGGTGGTATGATGGCTGATTGACGCTCGCTTCCACCTTTGCTGACACTGTTTACCTCACACAGCAACGTGTTCTGAATTCCCATAGGAGCTCTCCCTGGTGTGGTGGGATGACAGAAGTATCGCCCTGGCCACGAACCGCTGCCCTCTGAGCCAGAAGTTCGGTGCTGCTGTGGCCTTTGAGGGATAACTCCCCGTTATCGCCGAAGTCCGCAGTGGTGGACTTTGAGTCGGGAGGTGATCTGGTGGAGCTGGCTGATGACACCGCCTTCGGTTGCTGGCTGACCCATAGCGCTCTGGAAACCAACTTGAACCCGATGTCGTGGAGGGTGCTGCAAGTCTGTGCATCACTGTGCTGCAATTATAGTGTAGTTATAGCGATTAGTAGCAGACTCTTTGTTCCATTACACTGGTTCCAGGTATGTATATATCAACTTCTGGCTGTCCCAATGGTGTGGAAATATACCACAGGCCGTTCCGCCGTTGCAGAGCCTTTCTGCAATGTCACTGTGATCGCGTGGCTTAACCTGAGCGCCTCGCTGTGTACGAACTGGCTCGCTTGTGAAATTACATATCCGGCGCCTCTGTGCCCACCTGTCCGCGTCACACACGGCTGCCATGGTGCTCCTTCATTCTAGTAACACACGCAATTTAGCGAAAGCGTTACAGGAAAAATGCATTCGTCGCCAGGGTGACTTCGTTGAGAAATAAACAAGTAGATATGAGGAATAAAGATGTAGAATGTTACTACCATTTGTTTTATTTGAGAAGCCTTAAGAGTTGCCAACCGCGGTGGTCTCGCGGTTCTAGGCGCGCTGTCCGGAACCGTGGGACTGCTACGGTCGCAGGTTCGAATCCTGCCTCGGGCATGGATGTGTGTGATGTCCTTAGGTTAGTTAGGTTTAAGTATTTCTAAGTTCTAGGGGACTGATGAATACAGCAGTTGAGTCCCATAGTGCTCATAGCCATTTCTACCATTTTGAACCTTAAGAGTTTTCACTTAAAAATTCGGAGTTACAACTTTTCCGCACATCCACGTAGTTTCATCTATTACTAAATCTTTAAATTTCTCAATTGGAGGTATATTATCTTCTAATAAAATCTATTCCTATCTCACACAATCATATGGAAATATGCCTTTCTTAATTACTAAATAAAACTTGCAGGTTTGAGGAAAATATGTACTCAGTATCTTGAGATTGCCTTGTTTCATGTATGATACACACTTTTCGAGGGAACACGTCAAAATATTAAGCGAATCTATGAACTGGATATCTGTTTGGCGATTTCTCTCTCAGTTTATTGTTGCAGAACTCTTCATAAATGATTTATACCTGCCCATCTTCGATGGCAGCAGATAAATGTGACCCACATTCCGTTTAACTCCATCTGTGTGTGTCATTGTTCGTTTACATATGTTCCTGACCAGGAAATGGCCACCATAATTCGTCATATTTTGATATAAGACTGGATCTGTAAAGTGAGGTCTAGAGTTCAAGTTGCAGCTAGCATGTGCAACAGACCGATTTGCACCACTAGCATGGTGGTGGTCTCTACGCTTAACATCTCCTTCCCTACACGGTTCTTAGCAAATATGAAAGAAATCTGCAGAGTAAACTAGCAATTCTTTTTCGGGACTTGCGCCTGTCTTTTCATCATACTGTAAAAACACATTCACAGTCACGGCAATAACAAACAGCTGTTGAGTGATTCATTTCATCCAATCGTTGTCTCTGTACAGATTAAACTATGAACATCATTTGTCATAGCTGCAGTGTATGTAATAGGGTATAGTGAATGCCCTGTGTAAGTGAACTTCATAGGAATACGAACCAGGGTAATTACTGTGACTGCCAGTAGTATCTGGTTCTAACATACATTCTCTGTGAGCATAAACTATAAAAGGCAGATGTTGCATGTTGGTAGACTTGGTAAAGTACTAATTCCTGATACTTCGCACTACACGGTTCAAATGGTTCAAAAGGCTCTGAGCACTATGGGACTTAACATCTGAGGTTATCAGTCCCCTAGACTTAGAACTACTTAAACCTAACTAACCTAATGACATCACACACATCCATGCCCCAGGCAAGATTCGATCCTGCGACCGTAGCAGCATCACAGTTCCGGACTAAAACGCCTAGAATCGCTCGGCAACAGCGGCCGGCGCACTACACTGTTAACTGGACTAAACTGAATGCAGTCAAGCGAGTTTGCATCTAAGTTTTCTTTAGAATGAAAACTACAAATGCTAAGAATCTGAATTATCAGGTTGCAACATTGCTATATTTACTTGTGTCTTGCTGGCTTTCATATAACTACGCACGCTCCTACTCAACGTTGCAACATTAAAAGTTTTGGCTGGTTTCGTTCTCTAGGGGCTGGGATGCGTAGCTGCCGCATTACAGGCCAAATACTGCTGAGTCTACAGTATACAAAAGAATACACACATGAATCGAATGGTCGAAGGTTTCTATCACTTGCCAATTGCGAATTATGAATGTAAGATATAAATTTATAAATGAAAGATTGCGATTAAATAAAATCTGCAGGTACTACCTTAACGACTTTAAATGATGAGCACGATAGTTCTGCAAAACACTTATTGGTGTCAATGGTCCAGCAATTAAACAAAATATGAGTTGAATAACAGGGAAACAATAGATTCCTCCTGCACGTAATTAGTTATGGCCACGCAGGATTAGCCGAGCGGTCTAAGGCGCTGCAGTCATGGACTGAGCGGCTGATCCTGCCGGAGGTTCGAGTCCTCCCTCGGGCATGGGTGTGTGTGTTTGTCCGTAGGATAATTTAGGTTAAGTAGTGTGTAAGCTTAGGGACTGATGACCTTAGCAGTTAAGTCCCATAAGATTTCACACACATTTGAACATTTTTGAATTAGTTATGAACAACAACATACCTCGCGGGATATTCACTTCTAAACGCACACTATGCCTTCACTGTAGAGGCCACGGAAATCTCACAAGTGCGCAAGTCAGCACTACGAAATATTTCTATGTGCCGCGACCACGCGCAAACTGCTCCACTGTCCAAGTCTTTCCGCCCTCTGTGCGTGCGCCGCGCTGTACTGTCCGCGTCCAACACTCACTCCCGTGTCCCGCGCCTTCTCGTCCAGAACTCCCTCGTGTCCTCTCCGGAAACGATGCTCCTCCCCACTTCCATACAGTCTCTCCACTTAACGACCGCTGTGATCGACTAGAGCGCTCCCAACCTGTCTTCAAACCAATATGCACTTACAAACATATTGAAACACATTCTAAATACTGGATCTACATTTAAATATTTGAAATTAAATGAATATTCCTACGGATGGACCAGAAACGCGCTCTAGCACACATTATTAAATACATAAGCAACTAAATAAACATATATCAAAATAAAAGAAGCAAAAGTTAGGCCAGGAACCTTTCTAAAACACAGTAAATATTTAACAAATTTCCTCACGAATTGTATATATCGGATATAAACAAAAACATAGATGAATAAGTATATTTATAAGCATGCTGCTACCGTTTTTTAGTGTAACTGTGGAGTACTTATGGCCTGACGCGATCGATAGTAATCGGCCACTTTGACCTCCAATAACCTATGTACCATTTAAGTTAGATGCCTGTAATTCATACCAATATAGCTTTACACTAATAGCTTTCTAAAGACACGGCGATCGACAAAATCGGATGAAGCGTTTATATTTTGGAAATTCGTGGCTGGGTGTTACTTGTATAATTTGTCTTCAGATACTAAACTTTAAACTAATAAATATATTGAAAATCTGATAACACCATGAGAATCCTCCTGCAAAAAATAGTAATGTACATGTTTCTTTTTGAGGCATGATGATTCATCTGGCCACTATTAATTTCTATACTAACTGTGAAATGTCTAGCCGGCCGGTGTGGCCGTGCGGTTCTAGGCGCTTTAGTCTGGAACCGCGTGACCGCTACGGTCGCAGGTTCGAATCCTGCCTCGGGCATGGATGTGTGTGTTGTCCTTAGGTTAGTTAGGTTTAAGTAGTTCTAAGTTCTAGGGGACTGATGACCTCAGATGTTAAGTCCCATAGTGGTCAGAGCCATTTGAACCTTTTTTTTGGTGAAATGTCTGCCATTAAGGTTTCACAAAATATGCCATCTTTGGCACTCCCGGTATAGACATCTCCTTCGTCTACACAAAGCACCGTCCTTGTCACAGCGGAATTCCCAGCCGCGCGGCTGGACTATGCGCTGGGCTACCCCTCTCGTCCGGCTAACGTTTACCACCACATGTTTGCTGCGGGGCCCAGGCTGGCCGAGCGGTCCGTGCGGCCATTCCAACTTAGAATATTTTCAGGGTGCCACAATTCGCCCGTTACCTCACAGTGTCACAGTGGATATTTGTGTCATACAGCAGTACAGCTTGAAATTCTTTTTCATTTTTCTCTTCATGTATGATCATCAACTCATAATTTGAATACTGGACGCCATAGACGTTGACACTGACCTCTTAGTTTTGCTTCTCGAATCTGTAAACATGCTTCAGCTCAGATGTACGTGATACGTTAGCAAAGTTTACTTAGAAACTTCCTGGCAGTTTAAAACTTTGTGCCGGATCGAGACTCGAACTCGGGACCTTTGCCTCTACCACCTGAGCTACCCTAGCACGACTCACTCCACGTCCTCAATGCTTTACTTCAGTCAGTGCCTCACCTCCTGCTTTCCAAACTTCACAGAAGCTCTCCTGCGAACCTTGAAGAACTAGCACTCCTGGAAGAAAGGATATAGCCACAGCCTGGGGGATGTTTCTAGACTTCTGGACAAGTACAAATATCATAACAGAAGGCAGTGCTGTTTTGTGAAAAACTCGGAGTCATGAGCAGGGTTGACATTTGCTAGCGACAAACCGATACTAAGGGCGATACTCTAGGGTAACTCGACGGAGTAGGCGCTTGTCGATTGTTTCAGTTCGAAATGGAATACGGCAAGTGAATTGTGACCGGATGAGGAACAAATTACGCCCCATCTGAATCTAATTAAGTGCTTACAGAATTAACAGTCACCGAAAACCAAAAATGCTTCTAACAGGTGAATTTAAAACTACAGGAAGTTCCTAACTTTAGAAATCTGAGCTAACTCCCATCCAAAATCACAGTCTAGGTCCACACTGATGCTGCATACCGTTCTCACCACACACCAGATGAGAGACTCTCCTGTGACTGACTAAACTTGTAAATATCCAGCGTGTTTCGCCTCCTTGGCCGGAGACCGAAAAAGCCTGGAGGAGATGAACTGACCAGTCAATAAGACGAATTTTTCAGTGGTGCCGGTCACCTCCTACAGTCAGAAAACAGGAGAGACAATGCCTCTGTCCTCTTGCTGAAAATTTTCCATCCCATCAATGCAACAGTGAAATTTGAACAACCACATCTCTTTCCCGTCGGTCTCAAGGAACAAATAGCGAGACCGCCTCTTAAGAAAGCCCGCGCAGATAAAATCACGGCCGAGTGGCGTCCCAAGCAAGCGTCGAAAGTTAAGCTCAGCTATAGTTCTGTGGCCGCTACCGCAAATATGAACAAAGAAAGTCCATCTGAATCCACCGAGTAGCATGTGCGTGCAATTACACTCACATTCATTCCATCCACCGATCATCCTTGTCTGAGATAGATGGTTACATATATGTGGTGTGCTGACTAGCAAATGTAATAAAAATGAAATTAATATCCATTCGGATTTAGTTCCCAGCGTGATCTTCAGTGTATAATGTATGTACCAGTGACAAGATGCTTTCAAATGGTAATATATCAGGATAATATGCCAACCAGAACAACTATTGTACACTTTCTGTATCGAGATAAATGAGGACAAGACACGAAACTTGCGATTTTGCGTTTGTTGTGGTTATTGAGACAAACCATAGCAAATAATGAAATGTTACTTATTGCGCATGTACGGTATAATAAGAAAGAATAAATGATTACAATTAATTGTGTCTGCATCGTGTGAAAGATGTAAACTTTACTGAAAAACCCTGCAACCCTGGCAGCAAGAAATGCCTCTTGGGTGATAAGCGGACAACTGACCTTCAGTGCTAGATTTGACTACATGATCTGATAGTGTTACAGCTCTAGCTAGAGTTCATCAGTAGTAGTGGCTGGCAAGTGGTGGCGTTCCAGTCTCTCGGCTGCTAGTGATCCAGTGCTTTCAAAGGAGAGAGGTACCGGGAGAAGGTGCTGACAAGAGAAACCTTAGTACATCTTCAGTATCGAGGTAGGTGACGACAAGATGTTCAACAAGCGGTCTTCCATTGTGTTGTTGACCGATAACGTTACAAACATCTCTAAAATAGGGCATAGCTGTCGACCTAACAGTGAGAAACATAAATGTGCAAGTTAATTGCTATGCGAACCACAAGCGGTCTGTTTCCACTCAGAATTTTACAGGCAAGTGACTAAAATGCTTATTGACCGTAGCCCAAGTCACCTATGCATAGTTTTTTGGTGGGCTGCTTCTTACTCTCTGACACTGACGTTTCTAGAAACGCTATAATGTTCAAGAAAATAGCAACATTTCAACATGGAGAGATTGGGTGCCACTCAGTTATTCAAAGTAACACATTCCTGGTAGAACTTTATTTCTGTACTGAAAAGTTACTTCAGTCTGCTGCACTGTACGTATACTAATATGAAGGGTGTTGAATAAGCAATGAAACACTTTTTTTTCCTGAAATCAGGTTTGTTTTATTCAGGATTCTAAAAACTGTACTTTTCCCCACTCTTTTAACTACAAAACAATATTTTTGAGCATAATCTCTTTTAAATTCGACGGCCTTACGCCACCTTACTGGGAGGGTCTCTACGCCCGCATAAATACCATTCTACTTGTCGACGTCGGAGACAACGTCTTGTAGCATCAATAATCTCACCATCATCCACGTAATTCTTCCCGCGGAATGCATTCTTCATTGGGCCAAACAGATGGATGTTAGAAGGTGCGAGATCCAGGCTGTAGGTGAACGGGAAATGAAGTTTTGTGGGGTCCTCTCGGGTTCGCAGACTTGTGAGAGGCCTTTTGTTGTCATAGAGAGGGAGAAGTTCGTTTACATTTTTGTGTCGGCAAAGTCCTTCTGCAGTTTCCTGAGTGTAGCGCAGTACTCTTCAGAGTTGATCGTTGCACTATGAGTGAGGACATCAAACAGACTAACCCGTCACTGTCCCAGAAGGTCGTCGCCTTGACGTTACCGGCTGAGAGTGCGGCTTTGAAATTTTTTTTCGGTGGAGATGTGGTGTCGTGCCAATCCATGGATTGTCGTTTTGTTTCAAGTTCGAAGTAATGAACCCATGTTTCATCGCCTGTACGATGTTCGACAAAAAGAAAAAAAATCAGTCACGATCAGTCTCGTGAGGCCCAGATTGTCCTACGTTGCTTTTTATGGTCGTCTGTTAGGCGGTGAGGAACCCAGCGCTCACAAACCTTTGGGCACCGCATCTGGTGGACGCGTGTGTCAGCACTACCAACATAGATGTCCGGTTGAGCAGCGAGGTGTTTGAGTGTGATCCGTCGATCACCTCGAATGAGAGTGTCCACACGTTCCAACATTGCGGCACTCACAGCTGTGTGCGGCCAGGTGGCACGCGAGAGATCGGATAGGTTTGCGCGACCTTTTTGCGATGACAGACGCCTCACCCATCGACTCAACGTACTTTTGTTCGCTAACGGTTCTCATCAGATATTCTGCAAGCGTCTATTTATATCTGCGACGCTCTGGTTTCCCGCAGAAAGAAACTCAGTAACTGCTCTCTGCTTGGACTGCACATCCGTTACAGACGCCAATCTGACGGCACATATTGTCACCACCTATAGGAAATTCGTCAAACTATAGGGGCTGTTCAAATGTGTGTGAATTCTTAAGGGACCAAACTGGCGAGGTCATCAGTCCCTAGACTTACTTATGCTAAGTCAAACACACACACTCATGCCCGAGGGAGGACTCGAACCTCCGGCAGAAGTGGCCTATACCGGCTGAAGCGGGAGTTTTCCACCATGCTCCACAACAAATACCGTATTTTTAAACCTAAATAATCCGAGAAAAAAGCACATTTCGTGGTACTTAATCGACGGTCTGTATAATACTCGTATACAAATCATAATTTCTCTCACAGCCGTATCACTTGTGGACAGAGATATTTTGTCCATCGTGGTAAGTACACATTTAAACATCAGATATCA
The DNA here is from genome assembly GCF_023898315.1 of Schistocerca nitens. Classification (NCBI taxonomy): domain Eukaryota; kingdom Metazoa; phylum Arthropoda; class Insecta; order Orthoptera; family Acrididae; genus Schistocerca; species Schistocerca nitens. The sequence goes on along the minus strand of NC_064616.1, from coordinate 965,743,215 downwards.
CGAGATTAACTTCTCAATCGGTATGTACAACACAGCGCAACACACTCGCGGTCAATCTTTGTGGTGTGTGATAGTCATGACTGTTCCGTTGGCGTACACATCCACGGGCCGACAACTTATTATTTACTGCAGTCATCACAGAAACTTCATTATCTCGCTCTGACCATTCCTCGACGAGCGATCAACTTCTGCAGGACTACGTTAGCACGACTTCCACGTGTAAGCTGGAGCAAACCATCAAAATCCTATTTCCTTTTTGGACTGTTGCGGAATCTGGATAAGAAAACTTCAAAACAGAAACTTTTTCCAAATTTTGAAATTTAAAGTACATGATTAGATTACGATGTATTCAAAAGTTAAACTACTCCCCCTTCTCTCCACCCTTGGTATTACCAGGGTCAGTGGAATAGCAATAGGCAGTGGTGACTGGAGGAGACGTTGTTTGCTTCTGATCGGTCACTCGCACAAGCTTGTCATCACTGTTAACGTGCATAGTTTACTTATACGAGGAGTCGCTACTTAGACAATAAGCAGTGTATTTTATGAATGTGATATACTGATATCGTATGGAGGATATGACTGCGGTAATGTGGTGCCATAGCGTGAACTACTGAGCATAATGTGGTTCAAGTGATATTGTTTAAAGCATTATTTTAAACTATATTATGATTGCGTTATAGTAAAACACTGACGTAAAAATCCGTAACACTATCAAGGAATTGTTCAACATAAAATAATGTTGGTAGGCATGTTTTCACATCTGAAAACTGATGTCTATTGAAATTTACAGCGCCGGCCTCGATGGCCGAGCGGTTCTAGGCGCTTCAGTCCGGCACCGCGAGACTGCTACGGTCGCAGGTTCGAATCCTGTGGTTGTGTGTGATGTCCTTAGGTTAGTAAGGTTTAAGTAGTTCTAAGTTCTAGGGGAATATCTCACCAACTAAGTCTACGTACTTACTCCTAAAAGGACAATTAGTTAGGAATCCGACTGTAAGAATAGATGGCTCACCAGTTCTTCGACGCCATGAGGCGCGATACCTGGGCGTAGTCGTCGATGAGAGGTGGACTTATGCATCACATACTGACACCGTCACAAAGAGATCGATAGAAACACTAAACAATCTAATAGCGATTGGTCACAAACGATTCCACCTGCCACCAGAATTAATCAAACTATACCACAACAGCATACTGACATCAATTGTAGGATATAGGTCAGGAGTCTGGGCCCACAGACTCACGAGGGTTATGCCTGCCATGGCTGTGAGAAGAGTGCAGCGGAACATGCTTCTCAGAACAGTAGGGGCATACAGAACAACACCGGGAGGAGCGCTAACAGTACTAATGGGGCTCTGTCCGCTTGACATAAAAGTCAGAGAGCAAGCAACATGGTATTGGGTTAAAACAGTTGATCTAATGGGGATTCATGTGGGAAACGAAATGGAAATCAAACGCAGGGGGGAAGAACTCTGGCAAGAACAATGGGACAATGAAGAAACCGGTCGCAGAACATACGAACTGCTGCCCAACATCAGGGAAAGATAGCAATTAAAACACTTTACACCGTCACAAGGACTGCTGCACTTCCTCACAGGTCATGGACCCTACCCAGCATACCTATGCCGATTCGGGAAACGGGCTACACCAGCGTGTCACTGTGGGGCCACACCAGGCACCCCAGAACACGTGGTGTATGAGTGCCACCTCTTCGACGACGTAGCGGCGCAATTACGCCACCAGCTACCCAACCACGACACGTATCACCTTCTCAAGCATGAGGACCATTTCTCAATCCTGAACAAATTAGCGAATGAGATCTCACTCAAAGTGATAAAGGAATATCTTAGCAACAATGACTAAGATGTCATCACACCCAATCTGACTCCACGCACCTGTCCTGTTTCCGCCGAGGCATGGACTTGGCCAGCCGCCTCACGGCTGGAATCCGCCACGTCTGGGATTAGGGGGAGGGTGCGCCCAATTACCGGTATAGACACTCACCGATTTTGACACTAGGTTAAGTTAGGTGGGATGTAGGATAAGCTAGGATAGCAACGTTAGCATAGTACTGTAATGATCAACAATTCTGGCCAGCCCGGTGCCAGAGGCACGTTCACCGGGATTAGCTCGGTGAACAGGGCTAACAACACAGGTTTATACAACGCTGGCACGTCGGTAACGTTGCAGGTAGAAGTAGATTACCATAAGTAGAATAAAATAACATAGAAAGTCATAACAGTAGTGCCCATAGTGAGAGCAAAAGATAACTAACATAGAGTAAGCTATAGTAGTAACACTTGAATTGTATCAACTAGGACCCACTAATTGCATAAGGTGGTGGGTTATTATGTATCATATATATATTGAAGTCCTATGGGACTGATGACCTCAGATTTTAAGTCCCATAGTGCTTAGAGCCATTTGAACCATTTGAAATTTCCAGCCTTTTGCGTAAGAGTGGATCTAGTAGCGCCACTATGAGGATGCAAATCCGGTTTGCTTTAAATACTTGCCGTAATGCTCATGAGCGTTTGTTACCTTTCAGACTGTACGTCATTATCAACACCTCATTTGGTTTGAACGTTGTCGTGTAATAGGGCTACGAGAAGCTTGATGTTACTTCTGCGATATTGCAGAAAGACTTGGCAGGATTGTAGCCACTGTACATGACCGCTGCCAGCAGTGGTCACGGGAATATGCGGTCGCAACGATACCGGGATCCGGACGGCCATGTGGCACTAAAGAGAAGGAAGACCATCGTGTTCGGCGTATGGCTCCCGCACATCGTCATGCATCTGTAGCAGCAATCTGAGTAGCGGTTGGTACCACAGTGACACAACAAACTGTTACAAATCGGTTACTTCAGCGACAGCTCCGAACCAGACAGTCTGTAGTTTGAATTCCACTGACTCCAAACCACCGACATTTGCGACTGCAGTGGTGTCTGGAGGGAGCTCGTTGGACGGCAGTGTGGAGGTCTGTGCCCATATAATACCGAATATATACTTGCGTAACGACTACATTTCTTATAATAAGACTACCCAGGCACATCATTCTCAAATATTAATGTTGAATGTGAAAGCGGTAAGATTCAATGTCATGCATCCACCTGTTTGTACTGTTTAATATAAGTGTATCATATTATGTTCTTTGAGTGCCTGAGATTGGTGGGCCTTGCATTGCTGAGAATGTGAATTTCACGAATTGAGCGTGCGTGCGATTTGGGAGGAGTCGAGTGAGCCAGTAGGTTGCGTCACAACTCGACTTCGGCAGAATGTGAACTTTGCGTGCATGATGAGGAGCAGTAATTGTCGTACTCGAGGTTTCATCTAAACTTTCGCAATTTTCGTGGATAATTTTCCACAATAGCAGTAAGCAAAGTAAAAATAGTATTGTAAAGCAGTGGCGAGTGTTAATACGAACTGAAGCTTGTAGGTTTGAAGTATTTATGCAATAAACAGCACTCCATCTTAATTCCTGAATATAACCCAGGTAGAGCCTATATTCTGATAAAACCTAAAATAATAAGTTTGTCCGGAAAATACGAATAAAAGTTGAATAATAACTTTATTTTACAATTATTCGGGTATTACAACATGGTCTCCTTCAAAGTACTCGCCCTGAGACGCGATACACTTCTGCCAACGCCGTTTCAACTGTTGATAACATTGCTGAAAATCTTCAGTTCTGATGTTGTTCAGTTGCCGTGTCGTTTCCGCCTTGATGGCTTCCACATCTACCAAGTGCCGCCCCCGAAGCACCATTTTGCATTTCGGGAACATGAAGAAGTCACACGGGGCTAAATCAGGTGAATAAGGCGGGTGGTCTGTCACGGTGATTGAGCTTCGGGCCAAAAACTCGCGCACAACGAGCGACGTGTGAGCGGGCGCATTGTCGTGATGAAGGATCCACCTGCCCCCTTTTGTCAACTCCGGTCGAAATCGGGCCACACGAGCTCTGAGACGTGTCAGAACTTCAACGTAAAAATTTCCGTTCACTCTCTGACCCGAAAGGACAAATTCCTTGTGAACAATGCCCCTAAAATCAAAGAAAACAATCAACATTGTCTTCACATTGGACCTTAATTTTCGCGACTTTTTTGTTTTCGGTTCTCCTGCTAGTTTGCATTCCTTGCTTTCAGGTTTGAGCTCCACATCGAATTCGTAAAACCAGGACTCGTCTCCAGTGATGACTCGGTTGAGAAAGTCTCCTCGTTCCTCTGCTTCCAACCAATCCTCACAACACTCAACCCTCTTTGCTTTCTGTTCTGGAGTCCAGAGCTTCGGTACAATTTTCGCACACAATTTCTTCGTTTCAAATTTTTGTGTCAGGATTTCGTAAACGATTGTTATGGGGATTGACATCTCGTCAGCAATCATTCTGACTGTCAATCTACGGTCTTTAAGAACACAAGCCCGAATTCGTTCAACATTTGCATCGGAACTCGATGTCTACGGGCGTCCTGGGCGATGGTCATCGTTCACTTCTTCTCGGCCATCCCGGAACCTTATTAACCACGTGTTCACGGTCGGTTCCTTCAGAGAATTGTCTCCGTAAACCTGTTTCAAACACTCAAAAATCTCACAGCCATTCGTGCCTAGCTTTGCAAGATACTTGATGTTGACGCGATGTTCCTCAATCAGAGAGAGCTCCATGCCGACGGCAGGTGAAAAAGGGTGTTAACCAGCTGCCACACACTCCCACCTTCACGCAGAGTGCTCTGACTCGAACTGAGCGTTGATGGGATTAATTACAGAAGTAGTCCCACCTGGTGGTGACTGCAACTTGTAACATAAAGACATTATTCAACTTTTATACGTATTTTCCGGACAAACCTCGTACGAGGGGAGTTCAATAAGTAACGCATCACTTTTTTTCTGAAAGCTGGTTGGTTTTATACAGGATTCCTATACACCGTATCATTCTCCACTCTTTTGGTTGCAAAAACCTGTTTTCCAACACGATTTCCGTTCAGTGTGTCGGCCTTATGCCAGCTTACAGGGAGGGCCTTTACGACTCTACTGGTCGACATTGGAGCCAACGTCTTGCTGCGTCAGTAACCTCCCCATTGTCCAAGTACTGCTTTCTGCGGATTGCGCCCTTTCTTTACCCAAACAGATAGAAGTCTGCAAGTCCGACGTCCAGGCTGTAGGGTGGAACAAACAGAACAATGTAAGGAAATTTGTGAGCTCCTGTCGGGTGCGGAGATTTGTGTGTGGCCTGACGGTGCCGTGGAGTATGTAAGGGGTCCGCAGGCCCTTACTACTAAGTTTACACTCACACAGGTCGGTAGGGCAACTATCGATTAGTGCGTGCAGGTCGCAAGAGCTAGAGGGGATTCACCGGAGTGCCGAGTGCTGCTTGGGTAGATTCCCGCGAGGCGGGAAGAGCTGGGCGGAGAGTTAGTGTGTGGAGAGTGCGGAGTCAGGGTGTGGTAGGTTCCCGCGAGGCGGGCAGAGCTGTGCAGAAGCCAGCAATTGAATTAAGGAAAATTACCGGCAAAAGGGAGTGGCCATCGCCGTGGTTTAACCCTTTTTGTGTTAGTATTATACGGGAAAGTGAGAAAGTTTAATTACAGAGTGATTTCAGTGATATTAAGTGCCGCTATTGAACTTCCACGTCTACCGCGCCGGCATTACTTGGATTACAGTGATTGGATGTTGCGTGTGACGATTAAGAATAGCTAAAGAAACCTGTGCTGAGATTAGCCGTCATTAACAGTGTATTGACGAAGGCAGTGGCTGTCTCCTTATTTTGTGCTTTTGCTAAGAATATAGATCTTGTTTGTGAAACTGTGTTGTGTCCTTCTTACCACTAAACAGTACTTATTACAGTATTTGCGAAGGACAATACGGAATGTAACATCCCCTGAGCAGTCCAATCCGATTGCCAGCCCATTAGGTACACGGTCACAATAATCAATTATCTAATTTTGGGCTGCTATTTAGATCCCGAACGAGTGGGAACAATAAAATAAATAAAAGGGCATGTTACACCCTTGGCTTACCGTGAAAGGACAAGTGCAATCTTCGGACGAGTCGTAATGAACAATAGGTAATTTACCGTGCTTAACGCCAGAGAACTAATTTTTCAATGTGGAAACGGGACAGTGCATGAACGTTAAAATCGCGACAAGGAACAGTGCATTTTTGAACAATACGAAGTAATAATATTGCACGATTGTGACTAAACTGTTTTTCTTGCCATATTAAATAGCCAAATAGTGTCAATAAACTGTGTTGTAAAGTGCAAATGCAAAAATTCGCACGAAAAACTGTGAAAAGTGGACGCTAAAGAAAGACACATGTGAACAGTAAAATAGCAAAACGAGCTAAGATTTCGTCACAAAAGTTGTTAGAAAGGTGTTTAGTGATAACATGTTGACGGAAATTATTTTTTGAACGGTGAAAATCGGACGGTTTAGTGTGGACCCGTAAACTGGTATGCTGACGATAATGTATTGTGGCGACGCAATTAGTGAGTGACGTCACGCAGAGCCACGTAGCAGTTGCACCAAAGAGCTTCGATCCGCGAGGTGATTTCACACAACACCACGGCGAGCGACGCGACTTCGAGATACCGAGCGCAATCCCGACATCTAGCGGCCGAACTACAGACTACACCCGCCTACAGCGCCACGGAGCGACGCAACTTCGAGACAACGAGCGCAGTTCCGGCATCTAGCGGCAGAACTACGAACGACGCCCGACTACAGCGCCACGGAGCGGCCGATGGGGAACTATGTCGCCTTGCAGCTGATCTTCAACTTCACGCGAGCTCCAGCGGCGGCACAGCCACGCCCATCTCAAACGTCAAAACATCGCGACTCGCGGTAACGTCGGTTGGTGAGTGAAGACGACGGGTTAACATAACAATAAATTGCAGTGTGCAATATTCGCGATAAATAAACAGTTTTTAAATGATATTTACGTAAGGAAAAGTGCTCAATTGCAGTAATTTCAGAAAAGTTGCGAAGCGTACTCTGAAGTCTAGCATGCTTACCTATGCACACTGCATTGTATAAATGATAATTGTTTTGATGAATTTGCATTTATAGATTTTGTGGGTGTTATGATTATCTTGTTTAAAACATTTTTTTTACATAAATAGTATATGTGGAAATTGTTATTGAAAATTAATAGGTTTGAGAGTTGTGATGTTCGGTACTCATGCATATAGTATCATTTTGGAAGTTAACTGAAAGGATTGCAGGTACTGGTTGATTAATTTCATGATAATTAGGAGTGTTTTGGGTTATTAAAGATTATTTTGTATTACTTGGCTGGGCATTAAATATAAACCAAACATGTCTTCTGAAGATAAGCAGGTCTGTGAGGCAGTAGTTGAAAGAAAAGGGATAGGACAGGAAGACAGGGATGATTCAGGAATTAGTGATTGTGGATTGTCATTAGGAAGCCCATCAGCACATTCAACTAGTTACCCTGAAACACCGGGACAAGCGATGAGAGCTAAGCCATGTTCAGAGGACGCTGATAGGTGGTCGATGTTGATAGACTTGATAAAGGAAGAATTCCGAAAAACTAAAGAAAGTTACAAATCGTTAGAGAAGCGTTTACAAGAAATTAACGCATCGTTAGAGAAGAGTTCACGAGAAACAAGAGAATCACTAAAGGAAGATATACAAGAGATCAAAACATCATACACAAAGATGGAATGCAGTCTGAAGAAGGAAATGCAGGAGTTACCAGAACGATTGAAGATGAACGTCGACGAGAAGGAAAGTGAGCTACAGAAAAATATAGACCAGATCCAGGGAGACGTGAAGAAGACGGAAGGAGAGTTAACAAAGAAGATAGAAGACGATGTTGAAGAAACTAAAACCGAATTGGGAGGAAAGATCACCGAGGTGACGCAAATGCAGAGACACTGCAACAATATGGTTGAGGGGATAGGAGATAAGCAAAACCAATTGGCAGTCAATCCGAGAAATGCTATAACCGTGCAGCGAGAAGAAGATGACCAGTGGGTTGCAATCGAAGGTGAGGCCTTCACTTGTGGAATCAAGAGGAAGAAAGGGACTACTAATTATGATCAGTTTGGAGGAGGATTATTGAAGAAATGCTGGCCCAAAAGTCGTCAGTGTGCAGCACTTGAGGACCCACTACGATGCAGACCACTTAGTAATTGGAAAGGAACGTCGGAAGAATTTGCCAAACATTTGTGGAAATGGAACGAGATTTTGGAACAACCCCTGAATGATAACGTCATGGTATCTGTGATAAAAAGAAGATTGAATCAGAAAAGGCAAGGAACTGTATCTAGGAGCCTAATCAAAAATAGAGAGGCTCTAATGAAGATACTGGAGCAGTTGGAGTCTATTAGATCACAGAAATACAAGCAAGCTAATAATAGAAACATAGAAGGGAGTAATGACCCAAGGATTCATATTAATCATTCGTCTGATTACCGAGGAAGAGGCGGAGGAACCGAGAAACCAAATGACATTCCAGGTGAGGTCCGGCCAAGAGTGAGGGCTATAAGGACCCGAATAAACCTGCTAAGACATGGTTAGGACAATTAGCTGTAAAATGGACTTTTGAAAGAGGGAAGTGTTTATTTACATTGTGTTTTGTAATGTATTACAATTAGAGTTGCATATTTCATGTCAAAGACTATCTAAGAATGAATATGAAACCTGTAATAACTATTTTGTAGTAATAATTCATATGTCCTGTGTTTAGGTAATGAATTTTTGAATGTATATGTTGTGTGTTGTCATCTGATATTGGACCAGAGAGGACCATTGCTGGTTGAAATGAAAAAATTGTAATATTGGACAATGCCATTTATGTGATGTAATAACCTTTTGTAGAAATTGTTGTGGAGGCAGCCCACTACCGGAGTCCAGGACTATCTTGACAAATTGTAAATTCATTAATTATTTGTATTGTGTGTACTGTTTAAATGTAGCCCTGTTTTAAATCCCTTGCCGATTCTTTTTCGCCTGCGGTTCAAAAGAAGTTTTTGAGGGCGGGGATGTAAGGGGTCCGCAGGCCCTTACTACTAAGTTTACACTCACACAGGTCGGTAGGGCAACTATCGATTAGTGCGTGCAGGTCGCAAGAGCTAGAGGGGATTCACTGGAGTGCCGAGTGCTGCTTGGGTAGATTCCCGCGAGGCGGGAAGAACTGGGCGGAGAGTTAGTGTGTGGAGAGTGCGGAGTCAGGGTGTGGTAGGTTCCTGCGAGGCGGGCAGAGCTGTGCAGAAGCCAGCAATTGAATTAAGGAAAATTACCGGCAAAAGGGAGTGGCCATCGCCGTGGTTTAACCCTTTTTGTGTTAGTATTATACGGGAAAGTGAGAAAGTTTAATTACAGAGTGATTTCAGTGATATTAAGTGCCGCTATTGAACTTCCACGTCTACCGCGCCGGCATTACTTGGATTACAGTGATTGGATGTTGCGTGTGACGATTAAGAATAGCTAAAGAAACCTGTGCTGAGATTAGCCGTCATTAACAGTGTATTGACGAAGGCAGTGGCTGTCTCCTTATTTTGTGCTTTTGCTAAGAATATAGATCTTGTTTGTGAAACTGTGTTGTGTCCTTCTTACCACTAAACAGTACTTATTACAGTATTTGCGAAGGACAATACGGAATGTAACATCCCCTGAGCAGTCCAATCCGATTGCCAGCCCATTAGGTACACGGTCACATTAATCAATTATCTAATTTTGGGCTGCTATTTAGATCCCGAACGAGCGGGAACAATAAAATAAATAAAAGGGCATGTTACAAGTAGCAAAGGTTAATTTGCATTTTGTGACAACAAACACGCCGAAGTCGCTTCTTAAAGTTTCTGAGAGAAGTGTAATACATTTGAGAATGTATTTCTGCACCATGAGGGAGGACATCCAACAGAATAACCCCTTCGTAATTCCAGAAGACCGTCGCCATAGCTTTACCGTCTGAAGGCGCAGCTTTTAACTCTTTCTTCGAAGAAAAGATGGTGTGGCACCACTCCATGGATTGCCATCTTGTTTCCGGTACAAAGTGATGAACTCATGTTTTATCGCCCGTGACAAAGTTCGACAAAAAATTGTCACGATCATCCTTGTAACGCGTAAGCAACTCAACACAGGTGGTCCGTCGTTGATCTTTATGGTGCGTTGTCATGCAGTGAGGAACCCATTCGGCACCCACCTTCGAGTACCCCAGCACGTGGGTGAGTGTGCCAGCACTACCAACAGAGACGTCCAGTTGTGAAGCAGATGTTTTATTGCCTGCCATCCGTCGGTCACCTCGAATGAGAGTGCCGGCACGTTCCAACGTTACAGGAGTCGCAGCTGTGTGCGGCTAGCTGGCAAGAAGGAGATCGGACAGGTTTGCGTGAGCTTGTTACGATGGAGACAGATGCCTCGTCCATCGGTTCACAGTGCTTTTGTTCAATGCCAAGTCTCCTAGACATTCTGCAAGTGTCTATGAATATCGGCGAGGCTCTGGTCTTCGGCCGAAAGAAACTCAATGATAGCTCTCTGCTTGGAATGCACCTGCGTTACAGAGACCAATTTGCAGCCTAGGAATAACGCCGCCGCTTATAGGAACTTCCTGTAACTATAGGGACTGAAGCGGGAATATTCCACGATATTTCACAACAAATTCCGCATTTTATGAACCTTAATTGGCCGAGAGCAAAAATGCGTTGCATTACTTATTGAACTCCCCTTGTACATCGAACTTTATTAAGAGATATTAACAGGGACATGGGATCTATGTTGGGTTCTGACCTTTGTAGGTACAAGTGAGCTCTCCGCTTCGAACCATATTAATTACCGATAGCCTATAGTAACAACAAAGAAAGCAAATAACACGGAAATAGAGCGAAACGGGTTCGAAACTTGCGCTGCACACTCCCTTGTCAACTACTGCTTCAATTGGAGATTTTCACTGCTCGGGGACTGGGTGTTGTGTTTTCCTTACGTTCGTGTCGTCAGAAATGGCATTCCGCTGTTGAGATGGCTGTATGGCCACGTGACGAAAGCCAATAAATAAAAAAAGCTATTGCTTCCTCCTCATATCCTCAGACCCTTGTATCTGCAGTCTCGTTCCTATACATACTTTAGATAAGTCTTGCTACCTTCAAAATTTCGAAGACTATTTTCCAGTCAATATTGTCTACAACTTTCTCAAAATCTACAAACACGGTATATTTAGTTTCCTTTTTTCTGTATAACTTCTACGAAAAACCAAAGCGTCAGTATTGCCTCCCGTATTCTTACAGTTCTCCAGAACCCAAAATTATCATCCTCAAGATCGGCTTGGTCTAGTTTTCCCGCTCTCTTGTAAATATACACTAATGAGCAAAGTATACCGACACCTGGCTGAAAATATCCTACAAGTTCATGGCGCCCTCCATCGGTAATGCTGGAATTCAGTATAGTGTTGGCCCAACCTTAGCATTGATAACAGCTTCCACTCTCGAGGCATACGTTCAAACAGGTGCTGGAAGGCATCTTGGAGAATGACAGCCCATTCTTCATGGACTGCTGCACTGAGGAGAGGTATCGATGTCGGACGGTGAGGCCTGGCACCAAGTCGGCGTTCCAAAACATACCAGAGGTATTCTGTAGGATTCAGGGCAGGACTCTGCAGGCGAGTCCATTACAGGGATATTATTGTCGTGTAACCACTCCGCCACAGGCCGTGCATTAGGAACAGGTGTTCGATCGTGTTGAAATATGCAGTCGCCATCCCCGAATTGCTCTTCAACAGTGGGAAGCAAGAATGTGCTTAAAACATCAGTGTAATCCTGTGCTGTGATAGTGCCACGCAAAACAAGGGGTGAAAGCCCCTTACATAACGCCATAACGCCATAACGCCACCAACTCCGAATTTTACTGTTGGCACTACACACGCTGGCAGATGACGTTCACCGGGAATTCGCCATACCCACACCCTGCCATCGGATCGCCACATTGTGTACCGTAATTCGTGACTCCACACAACGTTTTTCCACTGTGAAATCGTCCAAAGTTTACGCTTCTCACAAAAAGCGAGGCGCCGTTTGGCATTTACCGGCGTGATGTGTGGCCTATGAGCAGCCGCTCGACCATGAAGTCCAAGTTTTGTCACATCCCGCCTAACCTCTCTGACGACGTCTAATGACTGCTGAGGTCGCTGATATGGAGTACCTGCCAGTAGGTGGCCGCACAATGCACCTAATATGAAAAACGTATGTTTTTGGGGGTGTCCGAATACTTTTGATCACATAGTGTATTTCGAGTTACTATTTTCCAACATAACGTATTAAACAGATGGTTGCGTAAAATCCCTATACGTCAGAGTTTCTGTTCTTTGTAATGGGATTAGGGTCTATTACATTAATCCAGAAATTTTACGTTACCTGACGTGTGGCATGTACTGTCGTGACATTAAAGCACAGAGCATTAACTTTAAGTAAGGTTAATATTCAGTCCTGATGCTTTGTTTCGGTCGGTAGCTAGACAGGGTGTCTATCATAGGAGGTACTAGCGATCCTTCCGTGGAATAACAGACCACGTTTCTTTGATTGGTGACTTAGTTTAGTGGGGACGATGGAGAAATTATTTTTAAAAGAAGTAGTGCCTATGATTTCGAAACATCTAAAAGTATTGTACCATCAGTGTTCATCACCTTTACAGCTGCTGCCCATTCACTAACGAAGCAATGAAGTGGTAAAAAAAAAGAGATTTCCTTCACTTAGTCCTAGTGATTGCTATGAATGGCTTTATTTTGTACAAGGAAGTCACCAAACTAAAGATATCTCTAGTGGAATTTAAGAAAAAAATTAGCAAGGGCTTCGTAACTGCAAGAGGGGACATTCGATCATTAGAAACGACATTAGCCACCAGCCTACATAGAAACTCTGGTCGCTATTTTCCAGAAAATGCACCACCCACTGACAACAAATTAAACGCCACGTCCTCCTGTAATGTTTACTCAGTCAAAGGAAAGAAAGAGACTGGTAAGCTTATAGCGAAAGATAGCAGACATTGGGTGGTCTAAGGACTTCAATGTTGCACTTTTGTACCAGAATGTTTTCAAGACTAACATTTGGTAGTAAATTATATATAAATTACAAGTAACTGTCTTTTGAAGTAAAATAAGAAATAAACTTACTTCCTTGTTTTTATTTCTTCTTGAAATCCTTGTGAGCAAATGCAAACTTTTTCCAGTTGGGAAGAGGTGAGTTTTTCCACATTTTTGACAACGGTAATATACCAGTACTGATGCGAATATACATAAGCAAGCATATTTTCTAATTTATAAAGTATGGGCTTTTAGATAATGTTAGATGTGTGCCTCTAAGGTGCTTGTCTATTGTGTAATTCTACTTTAAATTTTCTAGAAAATCTCCATTTCACCTATGCAATCAAAGACAGATAGCAGTGTTGAATATGTGAAGTCTATGTGTTGAGTGCTAAGTGTAGGGAGAATTGATTTCTGTAATGTTGCGTGTGTGTGTGTGTGTGTGTGTGCTGTGAGGTCTAGTGTTTGTGTTGTATGACAGTGAGAGAGTGGAGCCTGTGAAACCCGATGCTGGCAGATAGCGTACTTCTCTCAAATAGGACCACCAAACTCAATATACCCATGAGACGGACAGAACAGCAGCAGCAGTGTTACTTCTTCTCACTTCAGGATTCACAGTGAAGATCTTTGGAATCTACGACAGATCATTAGTACAATGTCTAATGAACAGTATCTTTACACCACATCCCTTGACGTCATGTACTGGTGGTGAAATTTTCTTACACCGCCATGATTCGAACCGGCTACGACCAAGATGAGGGCCTCTGCGTTAGCAACAACGGCTACAGATGAAAATTTCCTAAGTTATTACTGTATTGCAACAAGATACCAAATTCTTAATCCGCTGAACAGTATAAAATTTGATGCAGCTTATCGACGCTATCAACCGCATCCATTTTGCGAAACTGCATACATATTACAGATAAGAAAACTCGGAACAGCTGAAGAGGAATGTGTGGAGGGCCCCGTCTGCTTTACATACAATTCATGGCTCACCTGTCTCGCCGCATTCTCCTTTCCTTTTTCTTATTTCCTCTTCTTTTCTTCCATCCAGTTGAGACATGACGTCACTCGCAGAACGGATGCAGACAGCCCTGCGCTCACAAAGAGCGCGCCTAACGAGAAATAAAGAAGCAGAGCTGATTGAATAACAAGCATCGCATGAAAAATAGGAGCGATGTCGCAGAGAGTAGACAGCTTCCAACCGCAGTCGCCTTGGGGAGCATAAATTTTGCTGTTCCGTTTTCGGAGGCGTCCCAGATCGTTACGAAAGTCAAGTACGGCTGTCAGCCGGCTGCTGAGTGCAAGAAAAGAAAGAGAGAGAGCCAAACGAGAACTAAAAATAACATCCAATGCTCGTAGATACGCGCACAAAGTCGAAGTGATCGCTATATAGAGCGTATTTTGTCACGCTTGGGAAGACTATTGTTGGTAAAAGCATCCCAATACGTGTATGTAACGAATATTGGCATTTGCTGTGCCAGTATCTTTGATGAATTAGTCATGTCGCTTAAGTAAACATTCTAAATGTGAGTCGCGTTTTCACTACATTACTCACTGGTTCTTTCGATAAAAGAAAAAAGGAAATTATAAGACGTAATCGTTCTTAGATAAATCAGATTTGAATTGCAAGAGCCATCTTCGTTCAGAAAAACGTGTCGTTATTTTAAGTATTTATTCTTTTGCAGGCACAAGCCACCTCATATGGTAATTAAAGCGGGTCATCAAATTTTATTTTGAAAATGTTAAGCTTCAAAGGCGAAATTAGGAGTTGTAATGTAATTGTTTCACTACACAGCTATTACAAATTCGTAAGAACACGTCCAAACGTAACTACTTGATTGCATGAGAAATTAAAGATAATACAGCAAAATAGTACTGAGGAAATGAAAATAAAACTAATCTCTAAGACTATTTCTTGTACACAGATTCCTGCCACCTATCCCGTAGGTTATTTGAGTGTCCTGTACATACACCAGATCTGCTCATACATGGACAGAGACCTTTCCTGCCAGAACTGTGACTGTTCTACCTGTAGTAAATAGAAACTACTATCATATGTATGTTCCATCACAGTCCGTAAATAGCCTCAGGCTATCTAATACTGCAGGCTGTTCCTACATCCGGCTTGCTATGTAAGATCGTTTCTGTCCCTAAAAATGATTGTAAAAGAAGGGGATGGGTCTCTTCTATGACACATCAGCGTCATTTATCTCTGAATGTCAGCATTTATGTAGAATCGATGTCGGAGTATTTTCCAAATTCTGCCAACCGTAGGGTAAATTTTTGGTAGCGTGGAGTGACTGTGTTAGACCAGTTGTTCGTCTTGTAAGATTGAAAGTAGAGAAATCGCTGGTCATTTTACATGTTCGACATTCCATCATCCGTATCATTCTGTTATCTATAACTAACTGTCTGGGCCGAGATAGAGAGGAACGACAACATATTTGTGCCAAAGATGTGGTTGTGAAATTGATATTCCTGTTACATCATTTGAGTATGTGATGACTGTAGTCTACTGCAGTGCGGTTATACCGAAAGTGACTTATTCTGTTCACACGTTGCCCTTGTGAAGACATCGTACGGTTCCATTTCGCCATATTTTAATCGATTCATTAGAACTCAACTTTTGGACAACGATGAAAATTGGAGAAGGACGTATGAGAAACAACCTCTGTTTAGGGAAATGTGACTTCTACGTAATAACATATACATGTTGTCCTCTTGGATTTTCGAACAATTTTTCCGCAGTCGCTATTTAGATGTAACTTGATGAAGACTGTAATGAAAGTCTTATCAACACCATACGCGTTTCGCGTTATTTTGAAGTATCTTCAGTGGTGACCGTAACAATATGGTTTTTTTTCCTTACAAGTCTGTTTGCTAGAATAATGAACTCTCATGTACTAACTTACGTCTATAAAGAGTCTGAAATGCTTGTCATTACTCATGGTTTTTTCTCCTTACTTCCTTCGAAACGTTCTTCTAAACATATGTGTTAAAGAGTTCTGTAGACCGCTCCTTAACTGACACGAAATATGTTTACGTTTTTGTGTTGTGTAGGTCCACAACCATCTCACAATTTCGTGTACTTTGTTTTGATATGGCGGGAAGTGATGTTCCTTTATTTTGTTTTGGTTTTAGTTGGAGTGTCTGAAACTACTTTGTGTGTGTATTTACATCTTTTACATTTGTGTCGCATATACAAACAAACAAGGATATATCATTCCCCCACCCAAATTAATACGTAAATGAATAAAAAAAGACACGCACTCACACATTCACAGCACTAGTAGGACTAGCAGACGTTTCCACAACCGCCAAAACGAAGCAAAAGAATATCGCATCCTGTAATACCAAAACAAGCTAACTTACATGAAATACTGAGATGACAGTGGACCTACAAACACAAAAACGTGAATATATTTCATGTCAGTGAAGTGCTTTGTGCAAAAATCTAACACAATGTGTAGTATAAGGTTAAGAATGAAGCGAGATAGAATAAAACGGCGAGGAATGATAATAATTCAGTGCTATTTTTGGTACTGTTAACACTGTTTCTTCACCGACTGTAGTCTTTTGATTCCATAAGATCTGAACATCGAAGTAGTGGATCGGTAATATTTGTAGGTCATGGACCTATTGTTCTACTTATCAGCAAGGTCAAAAGACGATGTCCTCCAAGGTAAGTTACCCCGAAGGTTAATTTTCTTCCTTCTGAGACGGTTGCGTGACTTATCGCAAAGGAAAACCATCCCACCCCATCTCCATTTCCCTCCCTACCCACAGATTCTTCTTCTCCCCTCTCTAAGTCATTTGCGTGACACTTGGTTTCTATATACAAAGAACAGGAATTGCCTGCAGGGGGAGCGACTATTAAAACTAATTTTTCGAAGACAGCCACAGTTGCACTTCTGGTTGTTTACGAAAACTTGCTTGAGTTTTGTGTTCTGTATAATATAGTGGAAGGCCAAACGTTATGACCTACCATCAGACTGACTAATCCTCACTTGTGTTCTGTGGTGTCACCGCCAGACACCACACTTGCTAGGTGGTAGCCTTTAAATCGGCCGCGGTCCGTTAGTATACGTCGGACCCGCGTGTCGCCACTATCAGTGACTGCAGACCGCGCGCCGCCACACGGCAGGTCTAGCCTAGAGAGACTCCCTAGCACTCGCCCCAGTTGTACAGCCGACTTTGCTAGCTATGGTTCACTGTCTACATACGCTCTCATTTGCAGAGACGACAGTCTAGCATAGCCTTCAGCTACGTCATTTGCTACGACCTAGCAAGGCGCCATATTCAGTTACTATAATCTGAACAAATAATATGGCGAATCATGTACCTTCAAGAGCGACGTTCATCATTAATGGATTATAGTTAAGTATCAAATTAATTATGTCTGCTTTCTGAACTCTCATTCCTTGTCATGTTCCAGACCCCACGTCAGTATAGTTCTTCCCTCCTCACGCCAGGCTGCGTGAGCTAAAACACGTACATTTCGGCCTCCTCTAGTAACACGGTGTTGGCTTTTCTGCCAACACAACATGTTCCATCTCTCATTCTAACCACTCACCTGGCATATACCTAAACCTATTATTCAATTTTGTTTTTACAATTTCTTGCAGAGTTTTGTGCCCAATAGCATCTCTGCAAGCGCTCAGCTATCTTCTTCTGTTGCTATACAAAGTTTCGGTTATAATCTTCCAAATTTTCCAAAATACCCACTTTCCAAGATCGTAAATTAGATACTTTAAATGGTGAGCAATTGCCACAGACTTTAAATGTTGAGCAACTGCCACAGTACATTGCTTAAACATCTATGATATCACACGTTAAAAAATAAACAGCTTATTGTGGCCTTGGAAGTTATTACTTAATATCGATTATAAGTGTACTAACCTGGTGCTTACGTGTGTTGAAACAGTGGCCTACACACTACCCTGTTGCCTAGGAGGAGTCTGACACCGAGACTTTGCAGTGTACTTGAAAATAACTGTAAAAATCATGAACTTCTCTACAACCACATCACACAGTGCAGGCTACTAACACAATGCATCCTGAAATTAAACTCATGTTAACAATTGGATATGAATGGAGGACGAACGCACTTTAAGTGCAACAAGCAAAGAAGGTATTTCTTCCGTGACACACCATACGTGCGCGTGACCACTGTGCAAGCTGTCCAGGCTACCACAAAAGCCCATCCAGTGTCAGAGTGGCAGCTGGCAGCCGCTACACCATCGTCTACCCCCCCCCCCCCTCCCCCGATTCAACCCAAGATGAAGTATTCACGCTCGCCAGAGATGCTTCTCAGTTTCTGTTTATGCCACCTGTGGAAAAAAAATAAATAAAAAAGATCCAATACGCTGCTGTCACAAGCGGTCATGCCTACAACACACTCAATCAGCTAAGTCCAGTCACAGTGGGGGAGCAGCAGATACATCCTCCCTATTAGTGCAACCATGACTAGGTTAACTACATAACTAATTCAAACAAATTTGTCATACTCTTAGTGACATCCATAAATTATCTGATTAAAAATGTGTGGACATTTATAAATAATAGTACAGCTATTATACTGGTCGGAAATACAGGCTCTTCCTTGTAAGAGTCATCAGTAGTGTTGTCTCAGGTGTTCTGCAGATATTTGCAATTTGAAGCTGCTGTCAGAGAAAAAAAAATACTGTTCCTCATGTCTTTAATGAAACGAAATGAGGTGATTAGCTCCCCGCAACGACCAAAATGATTTTATGTGGTTGTTCAGTGGAGTGTATGAAATTACTCTACCACGATATTCATTTAATCTCTTTATATTAACAAAGACATTAAAATTGCTAGAATAGTCACTAATCCAGCATAGCAAAGCTCACCACACTATCATACTATGCATGTTAACTTCCTGATTAGATCATCTTCATACAATATTACTCTACTTTCATTTATTGTGCTTGGTGTTGTAGTTATTCACTTGTAACGGCTGTCAGTGTGCTGCGTATAGTTTTGTGTTACCAAGTACTGTTTGTCCTGTTGTGGGGCGGCGACTAAGAAGAGGGGAATATTGTTTGTTGCTGTATAAAAGTTTGCTTGTTGAATCAGCTTCTGGCTATTAGAATATTGTTAATGCTGTCTTTCGCCGTTCTCAACACTGGCTCTCTATTTACTTGATAGGCCCCCAGAAAGTGATTCAACGAAAACGTGAAGCCTGTACGTAGAGTTCCTAGTGCCCACTTCATCTGAGAAATCTATTATAGCTGCAGCTTGTAGCTCTGAGGAATCAGGAGATTGTCCGGAATTTATAATCAAACACGATTTTCCAAAATAGTTGAGTATATTCTCAAATTCACATATGAAAATCACCAATATCCCTACAACCTAACTAACAGAGCAGTTCAGAGTCTAATGCGCTGATGCAACTATAAATGTCCGAATTAAATGTTAAAAAGAATGCTCGCCATAATTTGATGAGAGTATTTCACCAAACGCCACGCTAAATAAATGGTAGAATGTCTGTCCCGCGATGGCACGTGAAAATACGACAATACGCAAACTGAAGCTAGAAAATGAAAATCACTTGAAATGATTTCATGGTTACGCGCATCTCTAGTAACTTAATACGGCACCCGAGGCTGTTAGTAGCAGTGATACCGACGCGGCGCGACTGCCGACACAGATGGCGTGTCATTCAGCGTCTGGAGAGAACTGGGGCCTTGCTTCCTCGCGCAGCGCTCTTATATATAAATCCGCGGCGCGGACGGCTAAGGGAACGCCGGATCAAATCGGCTGTCCCGACTAGCCGCTGTGCTAGTAACGCACCACTTCAAGTCACATAATAAATCATAGCTTCTCTTGCTGATGGCCGATGAAGCTCTTAATTTTAATGTGCATTCAGCACGCGGGTAAGTATTGATAGTAAAATTTTGACGTGGCTAAGTTAAATATTGTGGGCGAGAGAATTAATTTAATTGCACTGCACGCAGCAGATGAGCTCTGAACTGTCCCTTTTGAGATCCGCCATCGCTATAATTTTATAGATATTCAAAAGAAACTTCACACATCTTCATAGTCATAGCGGACCTCCAACCTATTTAAATCTAAACATCCTAACCTTATTTCTTAGCCTACTTAATCTATCTTGCTTCCTTCAGTTTTGAGACGAAAACCACAAAATCATGAATCTCCACTAAAATCTTAATCTGTGAAATCCAAAGTACAGTTTTTATTAAATCACTATGAAAGATGAATCTAAATATAAATTTTGAAGTCTCTAGCTCTTTTCTGTTGCGCCAATTATTTTTGCAGAAAAACGTCCAAATTTCGGAAATGGCTTAAGTTATCGAACTGAGATTTAACACACATTAATTTATCATTATTCCTGACATGCCAGAAAAGTTTTAGGTTATTTGCTTGATTTTTAAAGTATTGCGCAACATTTATGACGTCAGAGCTAGTTACAGCAGACTGGCTGGCACACAATGGAAACTGATGTGAATTTACTACAGCGTGAGTAGGCTGCTTCCCTACATCACCCTCTACTTAAATTTTTTGTTTATGAATGGTAATGAATGAAAAAAAAATTTAATTACAAAAAGGGAAGCAAGAGTACAGTTTAACTCCCTACGAAAAATCAAAATTGGAATGTAAACATATAGACACATTAAAAGAAAACTGATTACCTACATTAATTATTCAAACTGTGGGCATGTTCACTGCCTTTTAAACAATGTCATTCAAATTTCAAGCAAAGTCAATGAAATATTTTGGCATACATATTGCCTTAGACAAACCAATACATACAAATTGAAAAATTATGAAAATCTTAAATACATTAAATACATTTTTACATACACAAATTCAAAGAAAATAACCTGATACATAAACAGATGATTATCTCTTAGCAGTCTTTTCTAGACCTGAAAGAAAATTTTCACAAATGATTTTTTTACACACGTGGTTGTAGCCGCTTTGGCTGGCGTCCTACACTTCCATTCACAAGGGTAGAAGAGGGGAAGTTGCTATGGTGTGCGTCCTTCTCGATCACTCTAAATTACATGGGGAAAGGGGAGGGGTCACTGTGAGTTGTGTCCAAGTCACTCCACGCTTTCACGCAGCTACCAGGCTGCCATTATCTGGTTTGTCCTGTAGAACAAACAAAAAGAGTGCCTCAGACTCTGTTCACTTAACATCTAAGGGTGGGTCACAATGAAATGGGGATATATTTTATTTAATCCTTCAATATTTTTCTGGAACAAAGTTAACAGAACTTTTTCAATATTACTCTCGTGGTTACTTAATTGTCATAAAATCGTTAAACAAATGGCTCAAAACGCCTTTAGCCATGTACTAGAGAAAATCTATGCTCAAGGCATATAATCATAAATCATATTTAACATCAATTTCTTATTTCTGGGCCGGAACACTGAACCAATGCTCGGTACATTCCTGACAAATCTGTATTTCATTCACTTAGCTGACATCTTTGATTACCTTATTCTTAGAGATAGTATGAGTATGATTAGTGGTTGTTTTCTCAGCTTCTTTGTACATGTGAGTAACTTTTGGTAATAGTACAGTTGTGAGTGTTCAAAACACACTACGTTTAGTTGACTATTAAATCCACTTATTGGTCCTCTGCTGTTGTCAGTTCCACATCTGCAATTAGGTACTTACTTACTTTGAAGTGTATTTATGCTGAGCTAAAATTTATGTTCTACGTCTGCCATTATGTTACTTATTTACTTTGCTAGTGTATATACTTATTTAACACTCACTCTATTAATTTTTAAAGCATAGGATAGCACATTTATTTCATATTCATAGTGTATTGCAGCTGATTAGTTTGCTCACGTGGCAATCCATTTCCACTCAATCGGACGCTGAAACCACAGGTAGTCTCTCTCAGACCTACCACTAAAATGCATCAAATAATTATGGACGAGCGTAATGCTAATTTCCTTAAACCTATAGGACACCATGAGCTGCTCTGTCTCATCTAACATAAGGGTACCTATGGTCGCATTCACGCCTCCAACTCATAACCTCAATACGTGTAGGTGTATCCTGTCACACACTACACCAAAATAATGGCCAGCTCCAACCTTATAAATACTTCAGGGACGTGTCCTTCACGTCTCAACCACAAACACTGCTCAATTCTATTATACTGCCTTTCCTTGCTACACCAGGTGAGTTTAATTTTAAAACTTGTCTGCATATTTTTCTTATAACACTAAGCAATCTCTTTCTTACTATTTATTAGTTAGCTCTAATGCATACACTAGGTTTCACTACCACTTCAGATCCTGCTTGAACATGAATTTGTACATCTTTTTAAAATATTATTGTGGGACCATTTCCAATAAAATAACACTTTGTACTTACAATATTACCAGGGTACTATACATACTTGTTACTCAAATACATTTTCTCTTAATTACGTCATACTTCTCTATCGTTTGTCACTATTAGGGTTGTCACATTAGGCATTTTTCTTCACTAATCGGTAGATAGAATGGTTACATAACTCATGGCTTGATAGCCATGACAGAAAATTTTCATGTGTTGGAAAGAAGAGGTCAAAACTTTTGTAGATAGGAAAGATGAAGAATGAGTGAGACCTGAAATGGGAAAGAAGATCTCACACAGCTGGGACTGCACAGCTGCCACACTGTGTAGAGGTTACAGAACAACCTCCTCCCTACAGCATTCATTAGTTGAATGCTGGTTTAATAGTCATAACGGAAAATTTTAGTATTTAAAAGAAGGGGTCGAAATTTTTGTGGATAGGAAAGATGAAGAATGAGTGAGACCTGAAATGGGAAAGAAGATCTCACACAGCTGGGACTGCACAGCTGCCACACTGTGTAGAGGTTACAGAACAACCTCCTCCCTACAGCATTCATTAATTGAATGCTGTATTGATAACCATAACGGAAAATTTTAGTATTTGGAAAGAAAAAGCCGAAATTTTTGTGGACAGGAAAGATGAAGAGTGAGTGAGACCTGAAAGGGAAGGAAGATCTCACACAGCTGGGACTGCACAGCTGCCACACTGTGTAGAGGTTACAGAACAACCTCCTCCCTACAGCATTCATTGGCTTAATAACCATAGCGGAAAATTTTGTGTTTGAAGAAGAAGTCGAAATTTTTTTTGTAGATAGGAAAGATGAAGAATGAGTGAGACCTGAAAGGGAAAGAAGATCTCACACAGCTGGGACTGCACAGCTGCCACACTGTGTAGAGGTTATAGAACAACCTCCTCCCTACAGCATTCATTCACTACCTATGAATTTCTTTAGGTCAATCACGTTCCTGAGACCTAATAGTTTCTTACTTTTAGGGTACTCTAGCCTATATGCATTGGCATGTGGTTTTCCTATGATCCTGAAAGGTCCTTGGTATACGAACATGAATTTCTTTGTTTCTGCATTTACCTTCTTTGATTTTTCTTTGGTTTTGACAAGAACTAATTGACCTATTTCAAAGCTAGTAGGTACAGCTTTTGCGTCATGACGCTTCTTCCTTTCCAACGCTCTTTTTCTCATATTTGCCCTAGCCTTTAGTTTCTTCTCGTCAGTGGATATATGCGTTAGAATAGGGAATTCTACCATATCTGCAATTACATTGTGCGGTTCTTGGCCAAACATCAATTCGCAAGGTGCAAAACCAGTGGCATCATGTCTTAAGTTGTTAATTACATTCTCAAAATACTTAATGTGCTCTGCCCATCTTGAGTGTTTCCGAGCACAATAAGTTCTGCAAAGCCTATTCAATTCCCTCATAATACGTTCACTCATATTTCCTTGGGGGAAATACGCAGATTTTTCAGATGTTTCACTCCGGCTTTAGCTAGACATTCTTTAAATCTATCAGAAGTAAATTGAGGCCCATTGTCTGACAGCAAATTCTTTGGAACGCCAACGTTCACGAAGAAATCTTTTTCCAACTTTTCAACTAATGTTTTTGCATTTGCTCTTTTAATTGGGTATAGCTTAACATATTTACTGAATCCATCCACAACAACAAAAACATGGGTGCAACCACCTCTAGAAACAGGAAGAGGGCCAAACAAATCACAGGCTAGTAATTCTAGGGTTTCAGTTGGCTCTACTGAATGCATATCTCCTTGTATTCTGGTGTTAGCAGCACGGACTTTCTGGCACACTACACAAGATGCTAGGCGCTTGGCCACCCGGCGGTACATGTTGTCAAACACAACCCTCTCTTGTAATTTTGCAATGCACTTCTTTGCACCGTAGTGACCATACCTCAGGTGTACGTAGTCGATTAGTAAGTCTACATGTTGTGAGGGAAAGCACAGCTTCCACTCAGAAACACCTACCTTTCTCCTTCTAAACAAAATACCTTTATGCAGACAATAGTATTGCGAAACCTTAGGATAGTTCGCATTTCCTAAATAGCTCTTCACTAATTTCAGTTGGTCATCTGCATTCTGTTCGCGTCTCAAATTCTTAATCACTCTCTTTAATGCACTTTCTTCCTTTACTTCGTGCAATGCAAACATTCGAACTTCATTTAGGTCTGTTGCTGTAATTCCCGCGTCATCACAGAGCTCCGCACTTCTAGATAACCCATCAGCTACCAGATTGTCTTTCCCTTGAATATATCTAATCTCAAGGTCAAACTGCTGGAGATACAATGACCATCTTACCAAGCGAGAATTCCTCAACTTACAGGTCTTTAAAAAGGTCAACGCCTTATGGTCACTGTAAACAATTATCTTGTGACCTAATAGATACTGTTCAAACTTTTGTACCCCAAATACAATTGCCAATGCTTCCAGTTCTGAGATGCCATAATTTCTCTCTGCTGCCTGTAAAGATCGACTTGCGAAAGCTATAGTCTTGTGCACTTCTTGTTCGTTCTCTATTTCGACTTGGAATATCTCCACAGCTATACCATAGCCACTAGCATCAACAGACATGCAGAATGGTTTTTCAAAATCAGGATGATGCAAAATTGGACTATTAATTAAAGATTGTTTAAGCACCTCGAACGCCTGTTGACATTCTGCTGTCCAAACCCAAGGGGTATTCTTTTTCAGCAGGAGGTGAAGACAGGGAGCATTAAAAGCCTGATCACTAACAAAACGCCTATAGAAGCCGAAAAGACCGAACATCGATCTCAACTGCTTCTTGTTTCTGGGAGCCTCAAAATTTTCAATGACTGCTAGCTTGCCTGGGTCAGGCAGAATACCTTTTCCACTTATCCTATATCCCAAGAAACCTATTTCCTCTTTAACGCACTCTGTCTTTTCAATCTTTAGTTTCATGCCACCTCTCTCAATAGCCTCTAACACTTCCTCTAATAAAGCTGTGTGTTCTTCCCAGGTAGGAGTTGCTATTAACAGATCATCTACGTAGACTGTTATTTTATTACTTAAAGCTGGTCCTAAAACATGGCACATCACACATACGAAGGCACAAACAGAGATATTAAGTCCGAAAGGTACCACACGGTATTGGTAACAAACTCCTTCGTACAAGAAAGCTGTGTACTTCCTTGAACTTTCCGCCAGTGGCAAATTCCAATATCCACACGTGATGTCCATAGAAGTTAAGAATTTTACTCCCCTGAATTTTTGCAATAACTCGTCCATGTTCTGCGGCCTATCGCTTTCCCTAACCACTATTTCGTTCAACCAACGAGCGTCCAAGACCAATCTGACACTCCCGTCTCTTTTTGGTACAACTACAAGAGGATTATTGTACTCACTGACCGCTTTTTCAATTACACCCCACTCCAGCATTCTCTGTATTTCCTTTCGAACTGCCTCCTTCCTAGCTACATGTATTTGGTATGGCTTCCTGAAAAACACTTGGCCGGGTTTCACCTTTAACTGACATTCATAACCTTTGACTATGCCAGGTCGATCTGAAAATACCTTGTGATGCCTTTTTAGAACCTGTCTCAGTTCTTCCTTCTGATTGGCTGAAATCTTATCGATTTCCTGCAATTTAGCTTCTATTTTGTCTAAAATAATTGCTTCTTCTTCTTCTTCTGTGTTCAGCTTACTGTTACTAAGATTAACACCTTCGTCCCAATATCTCCTATTTTTCAGAACTCGTATAGGCAGCTCCCAAGTTACATCATCAGTTACTACATGTTTATCACTAAAAGGTACTGTAACTACTCCGGTTATTGGCAAGACCATTTTTAACTGGCTTCTTTCAAAGTCAACAAGACTCTGATATTTTGACAAGAAATCTATGCCAATTAAAACCTCAATACTGAGATTGTTTACAATTAAACATGGATGATCAATTAAATTACCATTAACGTTAAAGGGCAGTAAAGCTTCTTGCTTTACCATTTTTGACACCTTGCCAGTAGCACCAATTATTCTTAGTCCTGATACCCTCATTACTGTAAGTTTGTCTTTACCCGGTAATGCATCAAAGAAGGACTGAGATATTGCACTCACCTCACTTCCACTGTCTAAGAGACAACGTACATTGATACCCAACATATTCACAATTATTATAGGGTGGCTTATTCTAGGTTGTACAGGTGGTTCGTCTCCAACTAAAGTGATCGACATCTGTCTTCATTACATTTAGGTCACAGTGTGTAGGGGTTTCCTGAATTACATTTTCAGCTGCCTTTTCCAGTCGGTCTATTAATTTCAAATCGAAACACCGCACGACTTCATTACATTTATTTTGCTGAACATGACCCAAATTACTGTAGTCTGAGCTATTCTGCGCTTCCAGACCGGGCATGTCATTAGTTACAGCTAAACCACTTTCACCATTATCGTCGGTTTCCTTCTCAAGTGACAACTGGTCACAGCTACTGGGTTCATCGACCCTCAACAGCCTACCCTCTACATTCTCACTTATCTCCTGTCCTAAATCTATTAGTACATTATCAACATCCTGCACAGGCACTTTAGATAAGAGCACATCATCTTCATCGTAAATATAAGCATGAATTTCTTCTGCTTCTTCACCTGTCAATTCATTATTTTGTAGCTCCTCCCTATCATTACACTGCTGCGCCTTCTCTTTCTCTTCCCACTTAGAAAGCGTCTCTAACACGGTATCTATCAAATATTGTGAGTGATCTAATATTTCTGTTGTATCCTTAGGTGCTACCGACTCTTCATCCACATGTTCAGTTTGAGTAATCTGATCTGTCTTACCAATTCCCTCAACTACTGGCTTAGGAAAAGTAACCGCCTGGTGAGCGCCAGTGTCCTCATAGACGGGAACTAGTTTTCCTGCCTCGGCCTACTGCTGTTTCCTTTAGTTTCATTATAGTTAGCTGGCATAGCAATGCTTTCCGCGCTGTTGTTTACCTGCATATTTCTATTTGGAACAAAATTATTATCCCTTGGACGCCATTGTTGGTTCTGATAATTAGTTCCCCAATTCCTACCTCTTTTAGGATGGCGAACACCTACTGTTCTGATGTTTACATTGCCATTTTGCTCGTTCCTAAAATTACTATTATTGTTATTGGCATTTCTGTTATTACGTGCTTGCTCCTCATTGGCAGCAACACGTTCTACACGTTCCAAATATTCAATGAAACGATCCAGATTATCTCTAGGGGCAGATATAATTCTAGTTTGCCAGTACCATGGCAGTTTGGCTTCAAGACCTAGTATAATCATTTCAGGTTTCAGCTTTTCGTCCAAATGTGACAAACGTGAAATCCATGACCTAGCAAATTCTTTAATGGATTCCTTGCCTGCATTGAAGCGTTTTCCACTCCAAAATTCTCTCAACACTTCATTTTGCTTATGGCTAGACCAATACTCATTAATGAAAGCTGCTTTAAATTCCGCTAATGTTTTACACTTTAACATAACATCAGCTGACCAACGCATGCCGTCACCTGCTAAATGGCTTCTAACAAATGAGATTTTCTCTCGTTCAGACCAAGTTGATGGAATCACATCTTCAAAATCGTTCCAGAAATCTAGCGGGTGAATATTTTTATCTGGATCGAACCGCAAGAACTGCCGACACCCGATAAAAGCGGCGTTTGCAGCTACAACTTGTTGTATACTACCATTACCAGAAGCTACTGAAGCTACTTTACTCTCAAGGTTAGCCATGTTAGTATTGATATTTTCTACTTTCATCTCAACATTATCTACTCTTTGTACAATATGAGTAGTATCAGTTTTGATTGCATCTACGTCTGCTTGACATATGTTTATTTTTATATTTACATCTTTAAATCTATCTGAGCACAGTTCAGATTCCGTCTCGATCTTTTCCGTTAACTTGTGCTCCAGTTTCGCATCTTCCATTTGGAAGTCCTTGCGAACCTCAGCAACTTCGGATTTAACTGTTTTATACATTTCAGAAAACTGTTGAGCAACCTTTTTCTTGATATCCTCATGATTATAATCAATTTTATAATTTAAACTGTCTAGATCCTCTTTCAACTTATTGCAACCAGCCTTGAAGGTATCGTCCATTACCTCCAATCGTTTATTAAAATTAGTTTGACTGGCCACAATCCTGTTATTTACCTCAATTATATCAGATTTTAATTCAGCATTACTGCTTTTGACCTGTTCACTTATTTCAGACTTTAATTCCGCTGTCATTTTTGCATTACTGGCAGCTATTGCTTGTAATATAACATTTAAATCAACAGCCCCAGTATCTTTGGGTTGCTCACTAGCTGGCTTTTTATCACACTCAGGTGACGAAAAACTAGCTCCAATACCAGAATCATCAAAACTAAATGAAACTTCTGACTGATCAGTCATATCTAACTTCTCCTGTTTAAACTCTACCATCTCTGATGGTTGTTTCATTTTTAATTCATCAGAGAAACTATCATCCAATAAATTAACAATTTCTGGTTTCTGTTTTACTACAGGGGTCTCTATTACTGAATCATTGCCCCTTTTTAAACTACTGTCAGGAGACAATACTTCATATTTCACTTTAACATTACTACTTTCATACATGTTTATACTTGAACTGTTGTCTGGATTTACAGTTCCCTCAACAGACATATGTTCTAATTTAAGTTTAAACTCAGTTTCTTTTGGCGGTTCCATCGCCGACAGTCTTTTAGTGCAGGTTAGTAAAATTTTTAACAGCTTTTCACTTAACTTAGTTCCTTCTGCACGACGTTGTCGGCGCGGCGTACCAGGATTACTGAGGCGACGCGGCACGTTGAACTGCAGACGGCACTCCGACGGCTGTTGCGTGGCCCGTAACTACAGGCGTGGCTCCGGCTGCTGCGGCTCCGACTGCGGTGCGGCGAAACTAGCTACTCGCGATGCCGGCGGCACCGCTAGACTCAGTGCCAGCTCCGTCAATCCAGATGCGTTGTTAATCCAATTGCGTCGTCCACATGCACACGTAACACTTTCACTGTTCTATTACTCAGCTGCGTGTCGCATTTCACTCGCGAGTCCGAATAGTTAAAAATCACTTTCACTTAGTTGATTCCCGGCCGATGCACCATATGTGGGGCGGCGACTAAGAAGAGGGGAATATTGTTTGTTGCTGTATAAAAGTTTGCTTGTTGAATCAGCTTCTGGCTATTAGAATATTGTTAATGCTGTCTTTCGCCGTTCTCAACACTGGCTCTCTATTTACTTGATAGGCCCCCAGAAAGTGATTCAACGAAAACGTGAAGCCTGTACGTAGAGTTCCTAGTGCCCACTTCATCTGAGAAATCTATTATAGCTGCAGCTTGTAGCTCTGAGGAATCAGGAGATTGTCCGGAATTTATAATCAAACACGATTTTCCAAAATAGTTGAGTATATTCTCAAATTCACATATGAAAAACACCAATATCCCTACAACCTAACTAACAGAGCAGTTCAGAGTCTAATGCGCTGATGCAACTATAAATGTCCGAATTAAATGTTAAAAAGAATGCTCGCCATAATTTGATGAGAGTATTTCACCAAACGCCACGCTAAATAAATGGTAGAATGTCTGTCCCGCGACGGCACGTGAAAATACGACAATACGCAAACTGAAGCTAGAAAATGAAAATCACTTGAAATGATTTCATGGTTACGCGCATCTCTAGTAACTTAATACGGCACCCGAGGCTGTTAGTAGCAGTGATACCGACGCGGCGCGACTGCCGACACAGATGGCGTGTCATTCAGCGTCTGGAGAGAACTGGGGCCTTGCTTCCTCGCGCAGCGCTCTTATATATAAATCCGCGGCGCGGACGGCTAAGGGAACGCCGGATCAAATCGGCTGTCCCGACTAGCCGCTGTGCTAGTAACGCACCACTTCAAGTCACATAATAAATCATAGCTTCTCTTGCTGATGGCCGATGAAGCTCTTAATTTTAATGTGCATTCAGCACGCAGGTAAGTATTGATAATAAAATTTTGACGTGGCTAAGTTAAATATTGTGGGCGAGAGAATTAATTTAATTGCACTGCACGCAGCAGATGAGCTCTGAACTGTCCCTTTTGAGATCCGCCATCGCTATAATTTTATAGATATTCAAAAGAAACTTCACACATCTTCATAGTCATAGCGGACCTCCAACCTATTTAAATCGAAACATCCTAACCTTATTTCTTAGCCTACTTAATCTATCTTGCTTCCTTCAGTTTTGAGACGAAAACCACAAAATCATGAATCTCCACTAAAATCTTAATCTGTGAAATCCAAAGTACAGTTTTTATTAAATCATTATGAAAGATGAATCTAAATATAAATTTTGAAGTCTCTAGCTCTTTTCTGTTGCGCCAATTATTTTTGCAGAAAAACGTCCAAATTTCGGAAATGGCTTAAGTTATCGAACTGAGATTTAACACACATTAATTTATCATTATTCCTGACATGCCAGAAAAGTTTTAGGTTATTTGCTTGATTTTTAAAGTATTGCGCAACATTTATGACGTCAGAGCTAGTTACAGCAGACTGGCTGGCACACAATGGAAACTGATGTGAATTTACTACAGCGTGAGTAGGCTGCTTCCCTACAGTGTACAGGTTGGGTACAATATCCTACAACTACCAAAGTGTGATGCAACAATTAAAGAAATAGAAGTGCTCATCACAATAATCAAAATATATTTCAAAACCAGAAATAGGAGTTACGCTGTATATCTAGAAGACCATAGCTTTAATAGTGGGAACGTAGAGGACCGGAAATTAGTAGTTCTCCATGGCAATTATCATATAAGCTTCACTGTTGTACCCTTAATTACACATTCCTTACTTTCATCACACATAGACGTACGAGAAATGATATTATTAGCATAATGCCATGTTTCACAGAGACAAGTCAAACAGCAGCAATTTATCCTATTAACTGGAGTTCCATCTGTGCACTTGCAGCTACCGTGAAACTTCAGTGTGCAGAAGAAACATATGTAGATCACTGTTAATTGGATTTTTTTGGCAGTGTAAGGAATTAGAAAATTAATATCTCAGTACGTAAACCTTATTAATCTGTGCAGATACAGATACAACAAAAACCAACTCTATCAGTAAGTTTGATCAGTGTAGATTGTACCTGCAGAATACGAAGTTGTGGGGAGGGGGGCAGACTTTATGCCTAACTGTTGAAAATATGGTAGTCTAGACAGGTACTTTATATTTTCAAATCTTAAACAGGTTTACATTGTTTTTAATAAATTTTTGTATGATATTCGGGGGATTTTTAAAATTATTTCTGTTAAACTTAACCAAATATTACAAGTACTTGTAGCAGATGTCACATTCTCCATACAACGTTATATTCCATGTTTCCAAGTTCAGGGCCTTACTTACACATCAATAACTCCTTAAAAATACACTACTGGCCATTAAAATTGCTACACCAACCGACAGGAAGAAGTTGCTGTGATATCCAATTCATTAGCTGTTCAAAGCATTCACACAAGGTTGGCGCCGGTGGTGACACCTACAACGTGCTGACATCAAGAAAGTTTCCAACCGATTTCTCATACACAAACAGCAGTTGACCGACGTTGCCTGGTGAAACGTTGTTGTGATGCCTCGTGTAAGGAGGAGAAATGCGTACCATCACGTTTCAGACTTTGATAAAGGTCGGATTATAGTCTATCGCGATTGCGGTTTATCGTATCGCGACATTGCTGCTCGAGTTGGTCGAGATCCAATGACTGTTAGCAGAATATGGAATCGGTGGGTACAGGAGGGTAACACGGAAGGACGTGCTGGATCCCAACGGCCTCGTATCACTAGCAGTCGAGATGACAGGCATCTTATCCGCATGGCTGTAATGGATCGTGCAGCCACGTCTCGATCCCTGAGTGAACAGATGGGGACGTTTACAAGACAACAACCATCTGCATGACCAGCAGCATGGACTATCAGCTCGGAGACCATGGCTGCGGTTACCCTTGATGCTGCATCACAGACAGGAGCGCCTGCGATGGTGTACTCAACGACGAACCTGGGTGCATGAATGGCAAAACGTCATTTTTTTCCTGATGAATCCAGGTTCTGTTTACAGCATCATGATGGTCGCATCCGTGTTTGGCGACATCGCAGTGATCGCACATTGGAAGCGTGTATTCGTCATCGCCATACTGGCGTATCACCCGGCGTGATGGTATGGGGTGCCATTGGTTACACCTCTTGTTGTTGACGGCACTTTGAACGGTGGACGTTACATTTCCGATGTGTTACGACCTGTGGCTCTACCCTTCATTCGATCCCTGCGAAACCCTACATTTCAGCAGGATAATGCACGACCGCATGTTGCAGGTCCTGTACTGGCCTTTCTGGGTACAGAAAACGTTCGACTGCTGCCGTGGCCAGCAGTTTCTCCAGATCTCTCACCAATTGAAAACGTCTGGTCAATGGTGGCCGAGCAACTGGCTTGTCACAATACGCCAGTCACTACTCTTGATGAACTGTCGTATCGTGTTGAAGCTGCATGGGCAGCTGTACCTGTACACGCCGTCCAAGATCTGTTTGACTCAATGCCCAGGCGTATCAAGGACGTTATTACGGCTAGAGGTGGTTGTTCTGGGTACTGATTTCTCAGGATCTATGCACCCAAATTGCGTGAAAATGTAATCACATGTCAGTTCTGGTATAATACATTTGTCCAATGAATACCAGTTTATCATCTGCATTTCTCCTTGGTGAAGCAATATTAATGGCCAGTAGTGTATAATGAGAGCAAAAATCAGCAACAGTGAACTAAATTTACGTTTTTAAATTTTTTGTTGTTGTCAGAAGTCGGTAGTACACATTACTGGAAGTGTGTTGATTTTCCTGAGAGTGTGTTAAAAGGTACACTCCTGGAAATGGAAAAAAGAACACATTGACACCGGTGTGTCAGACCCACCATACTTGCTCCGGACACTGCGAGAGGGCTGTACAAGCAATTATCACACGCACGGCACAGCGGACACACCAGGAACCGCGGTGTTGGCCGTCGAATGGCGCTAGCTGCGCAGCATTTGTGCACCGCCGCCGTCAGTGTCAGCCAGTTTGCCGTGGCATACGGAGCTCCAACGCAGTCTTTAACACTGGTAGCATGCCGCGACAGCGTGGACGTGAACCGTATTTGCAGTTGACGGACTTTGAGCGAGGGCGTATAGTGGGCATGCGGGAGGCCGGGTGGACGTACCGCCGAATTGCTCAACACGTGGGGCGTGAGGTCTCCACAGTACATCGATGTTGTCGCCAGTGGTCGGCGGAAGGTGCACGTGCCCGTCGACCTGGGACCGGACCGCAGCGACGCACGGATGCACGCCAAGACCGTAGGATCCTACGCAGTGCCGTAGGGGACCGCACCGCCACTTCCCAGCAAATTAGGGACACTGTTGCTCCTGGGGTATCGGCGAGGACCATTCGCAACCGTCTCCATGAAGCTGGGCTACGGTCCCGCACACCGTTAGGCCGTCTTCCGCTCACGCCCCAACATCGTGCAGCCCGCCTCCAGTGGTGTCGCGACAGGCGTGAATGGAGGGACGAATGGAGACGTGTCGTCTTCAGCGATGAGAGTCGCTTCTGCCTTGGTGCCAATGATGGTCGTATGCGTGTTTGGCGCCGTGCAGGTGAGCGCCACAATCAGGACTGCATACGACCGAGGCACACAGGGCCAACACCCGGCATCATGGTGTGGGGAGCGATCTCCTACACTGGCCGTACAACACTGGTGATCGTTGAGGGGACACTGAATAGTGCACGGTACATCCAAACCGTCATCGAACCCATCGTTCTACCATTCCTAGACCGGCAAGGGAACTTGCTGTTCCAAAAGGACAATGCACGTCCGCATGTATCCCGTGCCACCCAACGTGCTCTAGAAGGTGTAAGTCAACTACCCTGGCCAGCAAGATCTCCGGATCTGTCCCCCATTGAGCATGTTTCGGACTGGATGAAGCGTCGTCTCACGCGGTCTGCACGTCCAGCACGAACGCTGGTCCAACTGAGGCGCCAGCTGGAAATGGCATGGCAAGCCGTTCCACAGGACTACATCCAGCATCTCCACGATCGTCTCCATGGGAGAATAGCAGCCTGCATTGCTGCGAAAGGTGGATATACACTGTACTAGTGCCGACATTGTGCATGCTCTGTTGCCTGTGTCCATGTGCCTGTGGTTCTGTCAGTGTGATCATGTGATGTATCTGACCCCAGGAATGTGTCAATAAAGTTTCCCCTTCCTGGGACAATGAATTCACGGTGTTCTTATTTCAATTTCCAAGAGTGTATTTCCTGCTTCTGGATCCCACTTACATAACAGCTGCTTTTTAAAGATAATGTTGTTAATATTATTCAACAACAGGCGGAGTTAGTTTTTTTTTTTTCGTTTCAGGTTGTGATGTTATGGGTGAGCATGGCGCTCTGAAGTTCGGAGTTGGAGCTGCCGCGCTGTGGCCTCTCTGTGGGCTGCGGCTCGTCGGCAGCCACGTGGCGCCGAACGTAAGCTCAGGTCCAGCCACGTGGCTGGGAAATTCCATGGTGACGCTGTGTTGATCAGGGAGACACACCGGGAGTGCCAGCGATGGTGGACTTTGGGAAACCACCATGGCAGACCTTTCACAGTTAGTACAGAAATTAACAGAAGCCTGATGAATCATGATACCTAAAAAGAAACATGTACATTACCATTATTTGCACGACGATTCTGATGGTGTAATCAGATTTTCAATATCTTTATTAGTTTAAAGTTTAGTATCTGACTGTAAATTATACATGTAACACCCAGTAACGAATTTCCAAAATATGAACGGTTCATCCGATTTCGTCGATCTACGTGTCTTTAGAAGGCAATTAGTGTAAACCTAAATTGGTATAAATTACAGGCATGTAACGGGAATAGTACATGAGTTATTGGATGTCAAAGTTGCCGATTACTATAGATCGCGTCAGGCCATAAGTACTCCACAGTTACACGAAAAAACGGTAGCAGCGTGCTTGGTTCAAAAAAAATGGTTCAAATGGCTCTGAGCACTATGGGACTTAACATCTATGGTCATCAGTCCCCTAGAACTTAGAAATACTTAAACCTAACTAACCTAAGGACAGCACACAACACCCAGCCATCACGAGGCAAAGAAAATCCCTGACCCCGCCGGGAATCGAACCCGGGAACCCGGGCGTGGGAAGCGAGAACGCTGCCGCACGACCACGAGATGCGTGCGGCAGCATGCTTATAAATATATTTATTCATGTATGTCTTTGTTTATATCCGATATGTACTACTCATGAAGAAATTGGTTAAATATTTACTCTGTTTTAGAAAGCACAGATACATTAGGTTACCTTTTATTGCTGTTCCTATGAAATACGTTTATTTAATTTGATTATGGATTTAATAATGTGTGCTAGACCGTGTTCATGGTCCAACTGTAGGAATATTTGTTTAATTTCAAGTTATTTAAATGTAAATCCAGTATTCTGTATGTGTTTCAAGCTGTTTGTGAGTCAAAGTTGGCTTGGAAACATGGAGGAAGCGCTCTAGCCAACCACAGCGCTCGTTACTAAGAGAGGTGTGTGGAGGTTGGGGAGGATCATCGTTTCTGGAGAGAACATGAGGTATTTCAGAACAGTATGGCACACGACACGGACAGTACGGCACAGGACACAGTGAGTCTTGGACAGTATGGCGCGACGGATGCACAGTGAAAGAAAGACTTGGACAGTGGAGCAGTTTGCGCGTGGGAGCGGGAGATAGAAATGCCGACTTGTGAACTTATGAGATCTGCGTGGTTTCCGCAGTGAACACGTAGTACCCATTTAGAAGTGAATATCCCACGAGCTATGTTGTCGTTCATAACTAATTTATTGCTATAGGAATCTATCATTTACGTGTTATTCTACTTATATTTTATTTAATTGCTGGACCATCGACACCAATAAGTGTTTGGCAGAAATATACCGCATTCTCATAAGTACTTCTACTATTGTACTCATCATTTAAAGTTGTTAAGATAGAACGAGCAGATTTTATTTAACTGCAATCTTTCATTTATAAATGCCTATATTACGTTCATAATTCGCAATTGCCGAGTGATAGGAACCTTTGACCATTCGATTCATGTGTGTATTCATATTGTATACTATAGACTCAGCAGTATTTGGTTTTTCATGTGGCAACTGCGTATCTCAGCCCCTAGACAACGAAACCAGCCAAAAATTTTAATATTTCAACTCTGAGTCACATGGTACATAGTTGAGGGCCACCACACCTCATCATTTCGTCTATTTGCGAAAGCCCGGAATTTGGGGTTCGTCTGCGATTTTTGTCCTGCAAAGTGGTAATTCCTTTGCTCTCTGTTATTCAGCGTACTATGCGAAGTGTAAAAACCTTTGCTAAGCCAATAGAGACTTCTGTAGACTGAACCTCTCACAAACCACAGCGTGAGATCGGTTTTTTTAGCAAATAGGTTTCTGGAAATAGTGAAATTATGCAGTAATTTTGGCAATTAACACATGCTATCGATAGAAGTTCTGATGTAGCACGTTAAAGGCAATTTGGGTGGGGGCTCAGAGCCCAAATAAGGTGAGTGCAGGTAACAGTAGCAGTTAGCGCGTCTAACGTACAGCGGTATCAGAGACGGTTGGAACACACGGTAACCGGCAGCAGCTACTTTTACATCAGGCGATTTCCCCAGTCGCGGACGCTGTTCAACAGCAGTACGACGGTGCTCCATTGCAGTCTTCAATGTCGACTTCCACTGCAACTTACGGCATCACCATGGCAGAGGGAATCATCTCATCTCAGATAAGTGCCTGCACTAATAGTGAGATAGTGTTTAACTCTGATGTTCAAGCTCCACTTATAGATATCACGAAAATAAAACAATCACCTAGTATGTGTAATTCTGTAAATGGATGTGAGCCGGTTAGTCCGAAATCTGGGGGAGGAAGTGTAACTAAGTAGGAATTTAGGCCAGGGGAATGAATGTGGAGATGATTTGATGACTCAGCTAATGCAAATGATCCAGCGATTGGGAAATAATATGAAGACAATGGCAAATAATATCAGTACAATTCAAACAGTTACGGATACAATTCGGACTGATATGGGTACAATGCGAACTGAAATAGGTTGCGCTGTGAAACAGGAAGTTGAAAAAGTTATGGGTAACCTTGAAAAAGCAATTGACGATTAAGTAAAACATGTCCGAGTGGATATGCGGAAAATTACAGACGAAGTTGTAATAGTAATATCTAAAATCGAATCAGTGGAAAAAGATCTTGTGGAAAAAGTGGATAAGATACAGACAGAACTTGGGGGCAAGGTAAGCGACTGTATAAAAGCGCAAGATGCTCATAAAAGCGATATAAATTTAACAATTAGTGACATTTCCAGTCATGTAAGCTAGGAGGAGAAACAAATGGGCAAAATTAAAGATAAAATGGAGTACAGTATCACTAGTGAAAATAAATTAAAAAAACAAATGCAACAGATCAAGAGTGATTTAAATTCGTTAGCCTCACAACAGGCCACGGCGGTTATAAATATCCCTTGGGTACATACCGGATATGTGAAATGTTACACAGATGACGGAAGATATCACCCATTAAATTTCTTGGCTATGTGTAGGGACGCTTTTGTTCAAGGCATGTCGGACGAAGCGAAAATAAAATATGTTCAACGGCATTTGGAGGTAGACCCACAGTCTTGGGCAAATGTTAAATGTAGTTCGTGCGAATCGTATGAAGAATTCGAAAAGTGTTTTTGAACAAATTTAGGAGTGAGGCAAAGCAATTGCGGATCCAAAATGAATTCTTAAACGGGACAAGTTACAGATAAGGTAACGGGACAATGAGAGATTTTTTCAAGCGCGAACTTGGCAGACTTATGCATGTGAAAAATGCGTTGGGGTTTTTAACGGAAATCACCACGTTAAAAAGACGATTACCCGAAAATTGGCCGTGGAATCTTGTCCATTATCCATGTGATTCCGTGAACGAATTTCTAGAATTTGTAGAACAATTAGAGAGGTCTTTGAAGTTTAAACCGCAGAGCAAACTGAGTGGTAGTTATCAAAATGGAAATCCAAATAATCACCACCAAAATAATAATCGCGAGAGAAATCAAAAGAATTCTCAGGGAAGATAGTAGCTGGGTGAGCAGAATGGTCGGAGAACGAAGAGGAGTGATAACTTCCGTGAACGCAGATTTGACGGGAGAAATTCGCGCGAAGTGTAATCGCGAAACAAGTGGTTGGGAAACTGATGTTCGCCATTTCACAGGTCCGGGGATGGCGACCGGAACAGGCGATGAAAAGGCCTGGAGACAATGGTAATGGTAGAAATGTTGATAGGTTAGGAGAAGGGCAACAAATATGTATTATGGAGTATGGTAAAAAGGAAGGTTATATAGGTGGCTGTTTCAATAAAAGCAGGCGCGAATTGCGGAAGCATTTATCCGTGAGAGATTTAAGTAAAAGTAATGGGAATAAATTTGCGGGGAATTATGTAAGTTATGAATGTGTAATGAATGTGTGTGTAAATGGTGATGAATGGAAAGATTCAGTGGTCCAAAACAAAGTTAAAGAGGAGATGAATTTTGTGAAAGTTCTGAAGAAGTGTTAGCAAACAGTAGCAATTGCAGTAAGGAAGGTTTTGTAGTAATAAGTATTTGTGAGTCGGCGAGAATCGTCGATGTTAGAGAAGGCGGCGTAGCTTTGGTCTTGCCAGATGCAAATGAGGGTAATTGTATTCCGGCGGAAAGCGTCAATATTACTAAGGGAGGCTTAGACTTGGTATCGCCAGCAGTTGAAGTTAAAAATGTGTCTGCAGAGGTAGATGATTTCTGTTTCAACGAACAAAGTAAAGGTAATTTATGTAATGATATAAAAGTTACTGGTATCGATATTCGGAGGAAATAATTTACACGTTTCGAGTCGCGAATAAAATCGAAACGAAACTTATTGATGAATGTGTCGATCTAAAACGTTTGTCATAGTGTGAATGTGAGAACGTATGTAAAATAGGATCGGAGGTTAATCTGGATGAAAGGTGCGTGGAAATGGCTGTGTGTGCTGATTTTTGTCCGATCCCAGCGGAATGTAGCAAGTCTGGAAGTCCCAGAATTGTACGACGAGGTAGCAGCAATTTGTGTAATGTAGCGACGGAGGATAAAGTTGTGTACGGTTCACGTAAAGTTAATTTCTGATGTGAATTTATGTAGTGATTTATGTGTCGTTTCAGCAAACAAGTTTGCTGAGATGAAAATTTATGGTGATTATGGTTCAAATGGCTCTGAGCACTATGAGACTGAACTTCTGAGGTCATCAGTCCGCTAGAACTTAGAACTACTGAAACCTAACTAACCTAAGGACATCACACACATCCATGCCCGAGACAGGATTCGAACCTGTAGCGACTAGAACCGCTCGGCCGCTCTGGCCGGCGGTGATTATGGCTTAGGCAGCGATGTATTATTTCAGGAAGATAAAGTGTTCAACAGTGAATTGATGTGTAATTTTGTTGAAGCTGCAAGTGTCGATATTTTGGAGGGGAAAAACAGTAAAGCTATGCAGGATGTGGGTAGTGAATCGGCGAAATGTGTGGTAGAACTAACAGAAAATTTAGAGAGGACTGAAGTAAATAGAGTGCATGGGGGTATTTTGCCTAATGACGTTCGTACGAATTGGTATATGAAGGTGGAGTGTGATTTTAGTGTGACTGATTGGCGTTGGTACCGTAGAACTTTACGGTCGTTACTGCCGCATATGTGGAAACGAGAGAAGGTTAATACTGCTAGGGGTTTAGAAAAGGGAAGGAATGAATTTGGGTCGAAGGAAATGTTTAGTGAATTATATTGGGATGAACATAAGATCGAGGGATGGATGGAACAGGATGCGTGTACGCTAGAATTGGGAGAGAAGGGACGATACGTAGAAAATGATTTATTAAGGGAAAAATACTTAGAACCAAAAGAAATGGTAAATGTACAGCCAATTATTGAAATTAAAGTTGGCAAAGAAATGGTAGATGCACTTCTAGATCCAGGTAGTAATATATTAGTGGTGTTGAAAATTTTTATGAACATGATCAAAAATAGGAAATTCGTAATCTTCCCAATCACTAGCGTTCGTATTAAAATGGCTGTTGGTGGTATGAGTAAGCCAATAAGACAACCAATACTTTCATAATTTAAATGCGGAGAAAATAAATTCGAGATAGCGTGTTTTGTAGTGAGTGGTCTAGTAAAGAAGGTAGTTTTACGTACAGACTTCCTGTGCAAAGACAATACTTCGCTAAATTGTGTAGGGCAATGCCTAGAATTTGAATTTCAGAATGAAAAAAGGCAAGTAAAATTTAAAAGACTTTTAACAGGTGGAAATCGGATTGCTCATGCCATAGTTACTGAGGTTGGGAGTAAGGAAGTCGATATGCATAACAGAATTAAGGAAGTGATTGATGCAGTCAAGGGTATATCAGAAGGGGAAAAGAAAGAGTTGTGTGGATTGTTGTACCGCTACGAGGTCGTATTCTCCGATCGACCTGGTAAAGTTACCTGTTTCCAGTACTCTATAAAAGTGAAACCTCACTAACCAATAAAGTGCAAACCGTATGTAATACCTATAGCTGATCGGGATGCCGTCAGAGTTCGATCAAAACAAATGTTGGATTGGCGTAAAGTCGAACAATGTAGGAGCGATTAGTGCAATCCTATCGTTATTGTTAAGAAACGTGATAACTCGGTCAGAATTGTATTAGATGCGAGAAAAATAAATAAAGTAATCGTAAGGGAATTAGACCAGCCTGGCAATATGGAGGAACTGCTGCAGAATTTTAATAATATCAAGCTAATGTCCAGTGTTGATGTGACCTCGGGATTTAGGCAGATCCCGTTGGCAGAGGAAAGCAGACGGTACACTGCTTTCCTTTCTGGAGGGCGAAGCTACCGGTTTAGGGTAGTACCATACGGGCTAACAATTTCTGTGGCAGTTTTTGTAAGAGCGTTGAGTCATCTCCTGGGGAACAGTCTAAAGAGCAAACTCGTGATATACACTCCTGGAAATTGAAATAAGAACACCGTGAATTCATTGTCCCAGGAAGGGGAAACTTTATTGACACATTCCTGGGGTCAGATACATCACATGATCACACTGACAGAACCACAGGCACATAGACACAGGCAACAGAGCATGCACAATGTCGGCACTAGTACAGTGTATATCCACCTTTCGCAGCAATGCAGGCTGCTATTCTCCCATGGAGACGATCGTAGAGATGCTGGATGTAGTCCTGTGGAACGGCTTGCCATGCCATTTCCACCTGGCGCCTCAGTTGGACCAGTGTTCGTGCTGGACGTGCAGACCGCGTGAGACGACGCTTCATCCAGTCCCAAACATGCTCAATGGGGGACACATCCGGAGATCTTGCTGGCCAGGGTGGTTGACTTACACCTTCTAGAGCACGTTGGGTGGCACGGGATACATGCGGACGTGCATTGTCCTGTTGGAACAGCAAGTTCCCTTGCCGGTCTATGAATGGTAGAACGATGGGTTCGATGACGGTTTGGATGTACCGTGCACTATTCAGTGTCCCCTCGACGATCACCAGTGGTGTACGGCCAGTGTAGGAGATCGCTCCCCACACCATGATGCCGGGTGTTGGCCCTGTGTGCCTCGGTCGTATGCAGTCCTGATTGTGGTGCTCACCTGCACGGCGCCAAACACGCATACGACCATCATTGGCACCAAGGCAGAAGCGACTCTCATCGCTGAAGACGACACGTCTCCATTCGTCCCTCCATTCACGCCTGTCGCGACACCACTGGAGGCGGGCTGCACGATGTTGGGGCGTGAGCGGAAGACGGCCTAACGGTGTGCGGGACCGTAGCCCAGCTTCATGGAGACGGTTGCGAATGGTCCTCGCCGATACCCCAGGAGCAACAGTGTCCCTAATTTGCTGGGAAGTGGCGGTGCGGTCCCCTACGGCACTGCGTAGGATCCTACGGTCTTGGCGTGCATCCGTGCGTCGCTGCGGTCCGGTCCCAGGTCGACGGGCACGTGCACCTTCCGCCGACCACTGGCGACAACATCGATGTACTGTGGAGACCTCACGCCCCACGTGTTGAGCAATTCGGCGGTACGTCCACCCTGCCTCCCGCATGCCCACTATACGCCCTCGCTCAAAGTTCGTCAACTGCACATACGGTTCACGTCCACGCTGTCGCGGCATGCTACCAGTGTTAAAGACTGCGATGGAGCTCCGTATGCCACGGCAAACTGGCTGACACTGACGGCGGCGGTGCACAAATGCTGCGCAACTAGCGCCATTCGACGGCCAACACCGCGGTTCCTGGTGTGTCCGCTGTGCCGTGCGTGTGATCATTGCTTGTACAGCCCTCTCGCAGTGTCCGGAGCAAGTATGGTGGGTCTGACACACCGGTGTCAATGTGTTCTTTTTTCCATTTCCAGGAGTGTACGTAGATAATCGCTACAGAAACGTGAAACGAGTATTGTCGAGTTTTGGAGGAGGTACT
This sequence comes from Schistocerca nitens, assembly GCF_023898315.1. Classification (NCBI taxonomy): domain Eukaryota; kingdom Metazoa; phylum Arthropoda; class Insecta; order Orthoptera; family Acrididae; genus Schistocerca; species Schistocerca nitens. Next base: position 965,700,279 of record NC_064616.1, on the reverse strand, counting down.
CAGGGCTCTGAGACGAGATGGAATGACGTTAAAGCTCGCAAAATGTGAGTTTGCTCGAGCAGAAATTCAATTAATGGGGCATATCCTTACTTCTGAAGGAATTTTCTAGTATTACTGTCTGTAAATAGTTTAAAAGTTAAAACGGCAGTTAACGGTTTGAGTAAGTTAATAAGTAATGTTAATAAATATGTGTCTCCGTGTTTATATGATAACATTATTTGGAGTGGTAATTGGCATGTTTTATTTCAGGATTTATTGTAGCTTGTTTGTTGTTTTGTCGCATAAGGATATTTTTTTGGGCACAAGGTCTGTGCAATTATAAAGAGATAGTTTCGACCCACATTTGGGTTTGAGGAGGTCAGAGAACTCAATTATTTGGTGAACGGTATCAAGTCAAGAATCAGTGCATAGTATGCATATAAGTTAGGTTTTTGGGGGTATATAAGGGATTTATTTATGCGTATGTATGTGTTAGGGGTAAGTATTTGGATGGTTTTATGTTTCTTGTAATTTCCAAATTATAAGTTATGGTCGCACCAGTTTGGGTGTATTGAGGTTGGAGAAATTTGGAAAATGAAAATTAATAATGTGTACCTAGGAAGACATATGTATGTTTATGCACTTATCTGAGAATATTTTGGGGGAATAATTCATTGTTTTATGGAATATCGATTTGCATATGCAGCTTCGCTGCACGGAATAAAATGAAGAGTGAGATTTGTTCATATTTGTTGTTAGTTTTGAGTTTAATTGGAGTTATTTAAATTAAAAGAAAATATTAATTTGTCAATGAAGTCGATTGGGAATCTGTCACGAGATGCATGTTTCTAGTGGGATTGGAGTAACGTGTCAGAATCATTGAAGAATTTACGAGCATCTTGCAGACTCTGTAAATCAGTTGTTTATTGTGTAGTTTAGATCTGTTTGTATCGATTCCACTGGGAGAAGCGTTCATTGCAGATCCTGAGTGGTTTCCGAAAGTGTTAGTTTTCTGGTATCTGTACCCGATACGAATTTCAACAGATTTGTTAGTGAAAAACGTTGTCGATGGAATGCAGAGCCATACAGAATTTCGGCAGGGTACTGGGCTACGAATCTGTGAAGCGCCGCTGGAGACTTCGTTGTGATAATAAGGTTCAGTGAAAGAGAGCGCAGTGGCGCTGATATTTCTGTGGCATTTGAGTAGACAGTCGATTTTGATAGATGTATAGTTTTATTTTGCCACAATAAATAATTTATGTTAGATATAAGTTTCTTTAAATTTAAAGCCTGCTGCCTATACACCACTACAAATAATTACACTATTGATCTGGCGCTTAGGATATTTATGTTATTGTATTATGAACTTGTGTCTTATACATTTGGGTGCTACTTCATAACATATATGGCACGAAAAATGTTATGAAGTGGATATGTGTGAGTTAACGAGCATTTCGCTCTCATTCAAGTATATGTCCAAAAGGGTCAACCTTCAGGAATTGTGAAACAAACCCTGTCGTCCAGGAGCGGATGCCACAAAAGGGCGAAGATTCACCATGAGATGGGGAAACTCACAGGCATCTATTGTCTCTTGAGGCCTAAGCGGTGTAGTGTGCGAGTGAGACAGACGAAAACCTACGTCATAGATAAACCGAGTAGAAGGCTTTTGTGGCCAAGGAGACGTAGCAGTGTTAAATATGGCGGACCTAAGATCGGCCATAAAGGGTAACATTTATGAAAACTATTTAATTCTGTAGTAGTGCATGGAATGCAGCCACAGTAATGTTAATCTGCAGTCCTCCATAAATTTTCATAATGATCCCAATAAAACTTGAATATTCATCATATCTACAATAGTTTAGGATCTACTTTTAGAGTGATATTAAAAAGTTTTGGAACAAAGACCTGAATGCTAAAATCAGAACGCTTTGGTCTATCTTAACAATCGATCTTTCATATAGAAGCGTATCATTAAAATGACAAACGTTGTAAATATCAACTTTCTAACTTTATTTGTTTAAAAGATATAGTAAATTTAAATTATCAGTATTTTCTGTTAAGCATCTAATCATCATTTCCCCCACACAAAACATATTGAACGATGACAGCATGACACCTTATTGAATCATTAGGTAATATAATATTTGTTGTAAGGTTTAGTGCATAAGAGCTACTTTATTTATTTATTTATCAGAAAGCACATTGGTACAAGGATATTCGGCGCACCGGAAACGCTGCCGTGAACGGGCAGAGGGACAGTGTGCTGGTGCAGACGCGAAAGCGGACAGTTCAGCTGGAGACACCAAATGGCACAGTTCAGATTGAGACGTGAAAGGGGACAGTCGGTCTTTAGGCAGCTAGGAAGTGAAACGACTTAGAAACTTTCGCTTTGTGTGGTATCGCGGGACTTAGTCTCTGAGCGGTGAGCAGCCGCGCGCCCTGTGAGAACTCTTAATATTTTGCGTAGTTAACGAGGTGGTGTTGGACTTTTAATTCACGATGAGATTGTGAATGATCGAACTGTGTCAAATGGATATGCGATCGAGCGTAATAGTACTTCTAAATACGACCACCTTCGCTATTAGTTTGCTTTCTGAATAAACATTATTCTAACCAAATGGCAGCTGTGTGGCCTAAACCATTTATGGGTCGTTAATTTAGTTTCCGATACTATTATTACTGTTATTATATGTTATATTAACTTCTAATTTCGCAAAGTTGCCATCAGCCAGACAATTTAACCGAAGGGTCACAAGTGTGTAATTGAGTGCGTGTAATGCGACACGTGCTGTTCAACCCCTAGAGGAGTTTGAGCCAAGAGATTTCGACGAAGAGGAACCGCATGTGAGCCCGAACATCTTTGGGATGTTAGCTTGCAAGTCTAATTAACATGGAACAGTTTGAAAAACATCAGCAGTCAAATGGTTCAAATGGCTCTGACCACTATGCGACTTAACATCGAACGTCATCAGTCCCCTAGAACTTTGAACTACTTAAACCTAACTAACCTAAGGACTTCACACACATACATGCCCGAGGCAGAATTCGAACCAGCGACCGTAGCAGTCGCGCGCTTCCGGACTGAAGCGCCTAGAACCGCTCGGCCACACACGCCCGTCATCAGCAGTCACTTACAGACGGAATGGCCAAATGACTTTCTGAAAATGACAAACTGATTTAGCTGAACTTAAATTTCAACTCTGAAACCAGGAATCTGGTAGATGTGTTGGTGAAATTGACACCACCAAGCTAGGCACATGACACAGGAACACGATACCCACATGAAAAATCTCCACAAACAATTAACAGCAATAAAAGATTCAGTCACATCTGATAAAATCAGGTGTGGCATGAGTCGGTGAGAATTACTACCGCCAGGCAGGACTTAAGCCGAACTAATCGGAATGTAGTATCAGGCAATCCGTGAAACACATGTAATTATCTTGTATTTAGGGCATAACGCTGTCGCTACATCGCGAACCGGACCAAGCCATTAGTCGAGACAACCCACAATGAGGTGTCGCATGGCTCACATACCACTGCACTGACTACAAATTCAATGTTGGAGGGCCGGCCGGAGTGGCCGAGCGGTTCTGGCCGCTACAGTCTGGAGCCGCGCGGCCGCTACGGTCGCAGGTTCGAATCCTGTCTCGGGCATGGATGTGTGAGATGTCGTCAGGTTAGTTAGGTTTAAGTAATTCTAAGTTCTAGGGGACTGATGACCTCAGAAGTTAAATCCCATAGTGCTCAGAGCCATTTGAACCAATGTTGGAGGAAAATATGATTAAACCTCGGCACTTACACGTATTCAACACTGACAAGAAAAGCATAAACCCTATGGTGTTTATCCATTCATTTTACAGGATATTAACGTGCTAGTAGAATGACGTACCAAAAATAAAATTTGTCTGTTATTTTATACAAGGTGAATGAGCTCTGTATGAAACCGAAGCTGTGGATAGCTGTTCTTCTCATGAGGAGTTAAAGTGAGCATTTCCATTAAAGTATCAGTCCCAGGCCATCCATGAGCGCTTCCATAAGGAAGTTTTTAACACCAAAATGATCAGTGAATATCGAGGTAGCTTGCGTCGCTATTTTCAAAATTATCTTAATAATAAAACATACTGGGATAAGTTGATCACTAACCGTGACATCCTCAGAATTTTAAAGGCTAATGTGTCAGCTCAAGGATGATCTCAACGCATTTCTATCCATTGTAGATGACATTAACCTTATACAAGAAGACATGAGAGCTGGACATTCCATGCGCAGTTTTGAGCATTCAGGAAACAGACACCGCCATCAAGTAATCAGACGTGCTCACGTAGCCTTATACTAGACCGCGAAGGGCGCGATCGCTGTCTAGACAATCATGACCAAAACTACCGGCATGGGCGTAATCAAGAAAATCAGCAGTCCAACAGCAGGTGGTGAGATCTACCTAATGATAGGCATGATCAGAGGTCACGAAACTGTGACCATGGAGTGGCCATAACTGAAGTTCGTTCTGAACTAAGCAACTACAAGCTGATAAACTAACTCAGGATGGAAGGTGCCATCCTGGAACGGCCTTAAAACATAGTAGAGGTGTGGGTAATACCGTACATGTATTGTGATATAATGATGGCATAGATATGAAGCAGCATTAACTTAAAAAATCTGAAGAGAGAGAAAGACACACTCGCACTCAAAAGTTCAGGCAAATACACATGGGTAGCCAATACTTGTAATCTAAGCTGCAGCCACGCGAATCAGCACTGTGCCTTCGAAGTTATTTAAGCGCATTGGTAAGCAGAATAGTATTCCTAATTTTCCAGCACCTGCCTGTAAGCTAGTGAAAGGTGTGCGTCCCAGATACTAACCCGTTAAGCACGAGAAACTACTTGATATAAAATTAGGGGAACTGAATGTTTCATACCCACTCCTCATGGCAGATGGCTTCACCACTATGTTTATTGTTGCGAATGATTTTCTAGGAAGATGGGATGTAGTGCTTCGCCTTTCTGCCGGTACTCTTGATGCCAGTATAGGTCGCTCTGAAATCTCTAATGACTTGATCAACACAGCAGCATGCCATAGCAAGCTTTGTGCAGAAGCGCAGGCGCGACTTGTGGGTGAACTCGCTGATAATGTCTCGTTGCCCGCATTATGGGCAGGATAAATGTACAAACCAGTCCTGTATCAGACAAGGGGAATACCAGGAATCTAACTGCATTAATGTCCGCAGTAAACCGAGTTGAGGAACCTCTTAGGATCTTGCGCCACTGTATTTAACAAATATTCGGGAATAATTTACGGGTATGAGTGTGACATAGATTTCCACCCACATAATACGTTTTACCCAGCATTCTGTGGTATTTCTTGGTTTAAGTGCCCAGTAGTAACTAAAGAAATTTCGATAGTTAAAAGCACGTACTACTACGAGAACCTAAAGCAGTTCCGCCAGTAGGTCAGTAACATGAGAACCTATATACAGGGTGGTTGACTGATCGTGACCGGGCCAAATATCTCACGAAATAAGCGTCAAACGAAAAAGCTACAAAGAACGAAACTTGTCTAGCTTGAAGGGGGAAACCAGATACCACTATGGTTGGCCCGCTAGATGGCACTGACATAGGTCAAACGGATATCAACTGCGTTTTTATAAACAGGAACCCCCATTTTTATTACATATTCGTGTAGTACGTAAAGAAATATGAATGTTTTAGTTAGACCACTTTTTTCGCTTTGTGATGGATAGTCCTGTAATAGTCACAAACATATGGCTCACAATTTTAGACGAACAGTTGGTAACAGGTATGTTTTTTAAATTAAAATACAGAACGTAGGTACGTTTCAACATTTTATTTCGGTTGTTCCACTGTGATACATGTACCTTTGTGAACATATCATTTCAGAAAACGCATGATGTCACATCGTGATTACCTGTAAATACCACATTAATGCAATAAATTCTCATAATGATGTCCGTGAACCTCACTGCATTTGGCAATACGTGTAACGACATTCCTCTCAACAGCGAGTAGTTCGCCTTCCGTAACGTTCGCACATGCATTGACAATGCGCTGACGCATATGGTCAGGCGTCGTCGGTGGACCACGATAGCAAATATCCTTCAACTTTCCCCACAGAAAGAAATCCGGGGACGACAGATCTGGTGAATGTGCAGGCCATGGTATGGTGCTTCGACGACCAATCCACCCGTCATGAAACATGCTATTCAATACCGCTTCAAACGCACGCGAGCTATGTGCCGGACATCCATCATGTTGGAAGTGCATCGCCATTCTGTCATGCAGTGAAACATCTTGTAGTAACATCGGTAGAACATTACGTAGGAAATCAGCAAACATTGCACCATTTAGATTGCCATCGATAAAATGGGGGCCAATTATCCTTCCTCCCATAATTCCGCACCATTCATTAACCCGCCTAGGTCGCTGATGTTCCACTTGTCGCAGCCATCGTGGATTTTCCGTTGACCAATAGTGCATATTATGCAGGTTTACGTTACCGCTGTTGGTGAATGACGCTTCGTCGCTAAATAGAACGCGTGCAAAAAATCTGTCATCGCCCCATAATTTCTCTTGTGCCCAGTGGCAGAACTGTACACGATGTTCAAAGTCGTCGCCATGCAATTCCTGGTGCACAGAAATATGGTACGGGTGCAGTCGATGTTGATGTAGCATTCTCAGCACCGACGTTTTTGAGATTCCCGATTCTCGCGCAATTTGTCTGCTACTGATGTGTCGGATTAGCCGCGACAGTAGCTAAAACACCTACTAGGGCATCATCATTTGTTGCAGGTCGTGAGTGACGTTTCACATGTGGCTGAACACTTCCTGTTCCCTTAAATAACGTAACTATTCGGCGAACGGTCCGGACACTTGGATGATGTCGGCCAGGATACCGAGCAGCATACATAGCACACGCCCGTTGGGCGTTTTGATCGCAGTAGCCATACATCAAACACGATATCGACCTTTTCCGCAATTGGTAAACGGTCCATTTTAAAACGGGTAATGTATCACGATGCAAATACCGTCCGCACTGGCGAATGTTACGTGATACCACGTACTTATACGTTTGTTACTATTACAGCGCCATCTATCACAAAGCGATAAAAGTGGTCCAACTAAAACATTCACATTTTTTTACGTACTACACGAATATGTAATAAAAATGGGGGTTCCTGTTTAGAAAAACGCAGTTGATATCCGTTTGACCTATGGCAGCGCCATTTAGCGGGCCAACCACAGCGCCATCTGGTGTCCCCCTTCAAGCTAGATGAGTTTCGTTCTTTGTAGTTTTTTCGTTTGATGCTTATTTCGTAAGATATCTGGCCCTGTCACTATCAATGGACCACCCTGTATATACTAGTTGGAGATGTAGGATACACATTTGTGTTGCATTTGTTTCATTCAGGTTAATTTGATATATATTACCTTTCGTGCAAGATTCCTTCAGACGCTGAAGTACTAAACATTCACGCCAACAAATCACTACATTGACGTTATAAAGTATATGGCTAAAATTCTACTTCATATATAAGTCAGGGGAGAAGTGTTAATCCAGTTACTTATGTATGTATAAAATCTCTCCTCTCCTTGTACCATGTAACTTCGGTGCAATAATACTGGTACACTGCAGAACAATTTTCTCGTACATTCTTAAATTTTTGAAAGTTTTGTCTGGCGAGCTCAGAGGCGAGAGGCAAGCCAGGGGTCGGTGTGCCAGTAGGAATGTTGCGGCGGCGCGGTTCCTTCCGTCCCTTTACGACGGACCTACACCTACCTGTGAACATTGTCTCAGCATATCATCAGTAGGGAAGCCGAGTGAAATCTACTGTACTTCGACGTGAACCAGGCTGCAATTAAAGTCACTAATCTACGTTTCGGGAGAAACAGGAAATGAATGGTTGGAAATTTTGTTGTCAATTAATATATTCTGAAACGTAGGTGAACAAGTATCACTGCCAAGCCCGTGCTAGTATTAACACAGTCACTCACAATCCCTTTCACCCATGTTAGCAAGTTTATGGTGTTGCATTTCCCGAAAACGTAATAGGTACAAAAATACTGATTGTTTTTGATTGAGAATGCTCGCCAAATATTAAGTCTGTCGGTACCAAATGTAATCACAGTTTTTTAGCCACCGACCTGCTCAATACGCCACGCGGAATATATGTCTTTTCTCGTCACAAAATTCACTTAAAAATTCCGAAATTTCTACACTTTCCGACACTTTTGATGTATGAAACACTGCTAGATCCGGCAACTTATCATTTCCATCGAACTACTACTGCACACGTCCGATCTCTTTAATGGCTAGGCTTCGACTCCTCCCTAGAATACTAAGTCTTCTCTACCAGCAGAGAAAGGTGCGCGAATAATATTGCTTTACCATTGGTCAGTTTACTCTACAGCCGATCTCAAAACAACACTCTCCCGCGTCAGTCCTCGCTTTTCATCAATAACCAATCGCAAAATAGTAAACCTAACGACTGCACTTTTTACCGACGTAATTATCTAATATGCTGAAGTTTTGCTTATGCATAAAGTTGCTTATGCATAAAGTTGTTATTTATACCTGAATTGACTTTCCCTTTACCATAAACTTACTTTACAAATCTATTCTAGAAAGATCGCCTTTGTCCATATCCATACTTCTTCGAAATGTTCCCACACCAAATCCTACTACATAACTCGTTAAACAATTATCTTCATATTAACCTTAAATCACACTCATGCTTCATTCATACTGCTAAAACACATTTATAACATTTTACATACACAAAAACACATAATAACATTTTATGAAAATACTAGGACGGTTTATGAAAAACATTCTATTACTTTAGTGGGCACACTCGAAACTAAAATCACAGTCCCCCTGTTCAATATTGTCCTCTATCGGCTGATACATAAATTACATGCACGTCCAGTCTCGCGTCACCATCTGTCACTCTCCAGCTCTGAGACACATTTCCCACATAACCGCCTCCAAGGCAGGATGGTTATACGGCGCTACGCCTCAATGTCAACAAAACATACCGCCGATGTAGTGGAAGCAGGATAACAGGTGATCATTGACATACAACCTCGAAGTGAGGGAAGCAAAGGGACAAACGCCCCGTGCAACATAACAGGATGGTATGAAGTAATGCTCAGAAACTTCAACGCCAGCCTGACCCCATTAGTCGAACATTGTAGAAAAATTCAATCTCAGCGCCCAGAATAATATTGAATTACCTCAATAAGGCAAGGAGTGCTCAAGAGAACCTTAAACGAAAGGAAATTCGATCAAACAGCCTAAGCCACCACATCATCGGCGCATGCTCGGATTTTTAATTAACGAGGCTGTCGGACGTCCATTCATGTCGTCATTTTGTCCTTGTCGCTATAACCAGAGACAATTACGTTCTAGATAGTTTCAGTGAAACCACAAGAAGATAAAGTGAATCTTTCCTACCAGCTTGGTGACTTCAGAACCGAGACGCACTCAACTTTGCAATTCATAGCTGTGTTCTGCCGTTGTTGCCCACTGGAACATCGCGGTTGAGGGGGAGGCTGGTATGCAGCCAGGTCTCCTTCACTGTGTTCAGTCGCGTATGAACTGTAAGCTGTTATCTCCACACCATCCAAGTGGAGCGTATTTGTGCAGCCTCAAAGCTGATTCAGGATCATCTGCTGAGGTCTCGGTCTACCAGTATTGGATGTAGTTGACATACAGACTTCTACTGCCATAGTAGCTGTTAGCTTCGTGTATTTCTCAGGTACTAGTAAAATGGGTTCACTGTGCTATTTAAAGTAGCTTATCTGCATTCCTATTTTTTTTCATTGCTAGACCTAATCCTGCGTTATCCATTTTTGATTTTTTATTTGTACCCCAGTACTCAGTTGGCCAGAAGTTCGTTTTCTGCTGCCACCGAGTTTCAGTAATGCCCACTGTACCTAACTCCAGTCTACCCATTTCTCTTGTTAAATTTCTAACCCATCCGCCGGATTAAGGGATCTAACAGTCCACCCCCCGAGCGATAGAATTCCACTTTTTCCCTATTGACGACATCCTCCTGAGTAGTTCCCACCTGAATATCCTAGCTACGAGGGTGGTTTGAAAAGTTCTCGGAAGGAACAGAAAAAAAGTACTTACACCACCGAAGATTTTCTTATTTTTCAATGTAGTCTCCTTATAGATTAATGCACTTGGTAAAACGGTGATCCAGTGCCTTGATCCCATCTCGAAAATGAGTTTCCTCCAGGCCTGCAAAATAGTTGTCTACTCCATCAATTCTTCGTTTCAAGTGGATCTTTGTCCATCAAGAAAAATTTTCAGTTTTTGAAGAGATGCAAGTCTGACAGAGCAGTGTCAGTTGAATAACGTGGATGTGGCAACAATTCATACCTTAGTTCGTGTAATTTTTCCATGGCGACGGCACATGTGTGCGGGCGCGCATTGTCTTGATGGAAGATGACTTTCTTCCTTGCTAAACTTGGCCTGTTTTTGCGTATCTTCTGTTGTAATTCATCCAGGAATTTGGCATAGTATTCTCCAGCAACTGTTTGCCCAGCAAGGACATGTAGGCTGATGCTGCAAGTCCAGTTAAGTCAACTATACAGACAGTTGCCCATACAGTCACCGACAAGGCTGCTGCCCGTCTTCAGGAGCCATATGTCTGACTGGCCTACAAACAGAATCCCCTTCGCATCTCAGTACACTGATGCCATGACCTCTCCCGCCGAAGGAATTGTCTTTGCTTTCTTTGGAGGCGGGGAATCAAAATGTTTCCAGAGCTTTAACTGTTGTTTTGTCTCTAGGGTATAGTAGTACACCAAAGTTTCATCTGCGGTCACAAACCGGTGCAAATAATCTTGTTAGTTTCTTCTAAAACGGACCAAACATTGATACAGTATATCCATTCCCATGCGTTTTTGATCCAGTGTCAAGAGTCGTGGCACCCATCTCGCAGATAATTTCATTTCTAATTCTTCTGTTAAAATATGATATACCCTTTCAGATGACATCTGGCAAGCGTGAGCAATTTCACACACTTTCAATCAGCGATCCTCCATGACCAATTTTTGGCACTTTTGCGATGATTTCTGGAGTAGTGACCCATCTTGGTCGACCACTGAGCGGATCATCATCTAAGCTCTCCCAACGAAATTTAAATTAATTTGTTCACTTGGCAACAGTTGCATATGAAGGAGCAGAGTCCCCCAGTGTGTGCTGGAAATAGGCGTGAATGTCCTTTGCTTTCATAACTTTCTTTACGAAGTACTTAATCACTGCTCGAATATCGATTTTTTCCATCTTTGCAAATCAGGCAAATCAGTACGCGGGAACAACAACAGAGCCACGTTATCGCCACAGCTCTCTTCCAAGAGCACTGACGTGGCAAGTGTATACAGGCAACAGTCCAATGAATATCACGTGAACAACTCGTTGCGCTAGCACTGACCTCTCGTGGTGATTCCGAGAACTTTTCAAACCACTCTCATATTTTATCTCTAGAATATTTTACCCCAGAGGATGCTGTAGTCATTTAACCATACAGCAGAATTGCATGTCCTCGGAAAAAACAACGGCTCTAGATTCCCTTACTTTCAGCTATTCGTAGTATCATCACAGCAAGGGCATGTAGGCTAATGTTGCAAGTTCAGTTTAGTGAACTATCCAGACTGTTGCCCATACAGTTACTGAAAAGGCTGCAGCCCGTCTTCAGGAGCCATATGTCTGACTGGCCTTTCCACAGATACCCCTGCATTGTGGACACACATATGGTTTGGGCACACAAGCCACCCCAATGTTTTTAGATCTTCGTTTCTTATAGGAAGATGTGATCTCATTCTGTTTCAAAATTTTTGTGTGCTCTCTTAATTAACTTAACCTTGCTGCGGTATCAGAAGACCTAAATAATAACATTCCTGATTGCGAAAGACTTCCATACAGCGGCTGATGACGGCATCACAGTGCCGTGTGCAGTCATCCAGGCAGTGGTAGCCTTGTGAACTCCTGGCGGCATGCTCGGGCAAGTCAACGACGGATAATTAGGGGAAATATTTCGTGTATTCATAACATTTTGTACAGTGGTAAGGGAGAGTGTCATGAAAAACATGCTGAAAATACCCACTTGTGAGGCGTGAGCGTTGCGTGGAGGGGGGAACGTTAAAAGGTCACTTTTTCACATTTCTCTTGGATAATTAGAAAATCGCGGCTTCTAGCGAAAATTTTTCCAGTTCTAAATAAAACTACATTGCATTTCCCACGTAAAAGGTCCTGTTCGTTTTTTCTCTGGAAATAATTGTTTCCGCATTGCAGGGGATGGAGATATTGCAAAAAACCAAAAATAGCGTTTTAATGGTATAAAATTAGTATTCAGTGTCCATCCCACTTAGAAATAACAGAAAATTTATATTAGTTATTATAAAATATCATCTTATCTTGAATGGTGGGTACATTTCAAAAGTCAAGAACTGTATCATCATCATCACTATCTTGCAGATCCAGTAACGGTGCACCATTTATACACGTACCATGGCACATGCCACAGACCGTGGAACATGTAGTGCCGGCTTTTAGGCATCAACATCATCCTCCACACCCTGTAGAACATCGACAAAAGATGTAGTTCAGTATAGCTTCAGATGCTATTGGGTCTTTGGTTGTCATTGGGTAGAGCAATCCATCCTCCCCTTGGTTCCATCCCCACTCGGCCTAAGGCAGGAGGTTACTGAGAAACTGTTGTATCTATAAAGAAGTAACCTAATACATGTAAAAAGCATTTTATATACACTGGTGTCCAAAATGAAAGCAAAAAACAGCTATTTCCACGTATTGTGTCTAATTAATAATATAATTAATATAATTAAACAAGCTGTCAATCAGATGTCCGTACGGTCTAGTTCTGTACGGGAGATGGCATTCCGGGCAACGGACTACCATGCCAACGATGACGTCAGGGCACCTATGAGTCGAGGTAGTGTTTGCCGCGTAGCCTCACATCCATAGTCGCTGTATACCCACCGCAAACGGTGTAGTGTGGCACAGAGAAGCTGCCCACCAGACTCTCTGCTATGGAGGGGCATAGAAGAAAAGAAAGCAGGACAGTCGCAAACTGATTTCACCCAATGGCTTAATGTGAATCGTTCTGTTGTTTCTCGGATGTGGTGACAGTTTATAGAGACCGAAACTGCATCCCGAAGACCAGGGCACAACTGATCACGTGTGGCTTCAGAAGAGAGGATTGCTATTTGACTGTATGGACATGATGGTACCGCCTTAGTACTGCATGGAAACTGGCATGTGAGCTCGCAGCATCCACTTGACATGTTGTATCGAGTCAAACGGTGTGCAGAAGGCTTAGGAATGGTGGCCTTTATTGTAGGAGACCTGCTATAAGTCTCCTCTGACGAGTCTTCACGGAAGAGAACGTCTAGAGTGGAGTCATCAACATGTCATCTGGGTAGTCAAACAGATTAGTCCCGAATTAGTCTGCAGAGTGATTCTCATTGGATTCGCATCTCGAGGTAAACATGGAACAGGATTTCGGGATCCAAACATTGTGGAAAGAGAACGATATCGAGGAGGATCACTGATGGTGTGGGCAGGGATTATGTTTATCACTCGAATCTCTCTTCATGAAATTGTACGGGTGAACAGGCAAGGTTTAACTGCTGTCAGGTGTTGTGAAGAGATCTTGGGAACTCATTTGCGGTTGTTGCGAGGTGCGTGGGCCCAGACTACGTACTGATGGACGATAATTCTCGACCTCATAGAGCACAGGTGGTTGATGTCTTCTTGGAAACGGAAGATATTGCCTGATCAATTTGAACCCCATAGATCAGGTCTGGGATGCATTAGGGAGACGGCGTGCATCACCTCAGCATCCACCAACCACTATCCAAGACTGTGAGCAGCTCTGCAGGAAAAAGACGTTATTGCCTCAACATGAGACTGATGGCATCTTTCACAGCATACCCCGTCGTTTTGAGGCCTGTAATACTGCCATAGGTGATCACATCTCATACTGAGCACATTAAATAGTTGTCAGAATGTGTGTGCAAGCAATACACACATCCATGCCCGAGGGAGGACTCGAACCTCCGCCGGGACCAGCCGCACAGTCCATGACTGCAGCGCCTTAGACCGCTCGGCTATGCAATAGACATTTCAAGTCAGTAATGGAACATTACTGGAATAAACCCTACTCAACATTCTCCCACATGAAGGCGAGTATTTTGGAACGTTTAAACACCACAGCAGAAAACCGTAAGTAGATGAATTTAAAATTCAAGGCTCATACAAGTGTCCTAGTCGAACTGGACATAGTACAATTAAGATGAAGCCCATTGATGTATACAATAATGCAATGACAAATACATGCTTAAAAGTAATGCCATTATTTACTCTGTTCTCAGTATCGGCTGAGGTATTACATGCAATGCATACTACTCACTCTGTGGACTTCACTGCTTTGCTGACGGAAGTTACAACCCTCTGGCCCTAGAGGACTCCGAATGGTAGCATGTAACAGGGCTGTATATAACGTAGCTATGTCAGCGCATGAGAAACAGTGTGGTGTAATCGAGTTACTAACAGCAGAAAACGTGCTTCCAATTGAAATCGGTAAAGGAAGAAATTTGTGTACGGCGATGATTGTATTGTCATCAACAACATGCGAAGTAATGAAGGAAACGGCAGTGTTAACCTGAAAATATGTGACAAAGTTAGAGTTTTTCCGAAAATTAAAGAACACTTTCGAGGATTTCACTTTGATAGTAATGAATGTTTTAAACAGAGACGAGGTTGTGTCCCCATCACGAAAATCAAATGTTCTACAGTGACGGTATCAACAGACTGGTCTCTGGTGGGAGAAATGTGTTCGTTGCCAGGGTTACTGTGTTGAGAAATATATATGTAGACATGATGTATACAGAAGTAGAATGCTAACAAATGCCGTCGTACACTCGTAGTAAGACGGTGGATCTGTGCAGGCAGAAATGTTATGTCTGAGAAGTCCCACCTGCCAAAATGGTCAACAGACATATTCACATTTTTCAAGGTGGAGTGCACAAACCCGAGAACTTACATTTTAAAGAGCAGCGGTAGCGAAGAAATAGCCAAAAGATTTTACACAGACGAATTACAGAATATATATATATATATATATATATATATATATATATATATATATATATATATATATATATATATATATATATATATATATAAGAAGTGAGACGAGGCATTGGTGTGGGGAGAACAGATGCGCAAACTCGCTAACGTTCGAGTCGCTTTCACGCCAAAGATTTTTTTTTCAGTTAAAGCATAAAATTTTCATCCAGTTTACACCTCCGCAAGCCGGTATTTCGTGTATTGTTTCTGTTGCTATTACCTTTAGTTAAATATTGAGATATAGCATGAACTTTGTACAGACGTAAATGACCACTTTGTTTCATCCATGACACAAGTAAAGTCAACAGGTAATAACAATGGATACGGTAACATCGTCTCTACTCAGTGAAGTGCAAAGAGCACGAAAGGTAGGCAACACTCGATTGGACATTATGTTTCACACAATAATTCCATTATGTACGTCTAAGATCCGAGCCTATCTTCATAGTGCTGGCACGTAAACATACAAGCAACGTTCACTTTAGGGAAGATGTTCAAAGCGACCCCCTTGCATTTTCAAACACTCCACCGTTGGCTGGATCATACTTTGTTGGCCCCACGCATGCAACACATCAGCACAAAGCACTGCCTAAATGGCATGCCGTAAGCTATTATGACGTGTAAATACATTGTTGAAGTACTATAAACGTGTTCCTTTAAGTGTCCCCACAAATAAAACTCTAGTGGATTAAGTTCTGGGGACCGTAGAGGTCAGAACGCTGGACCTCCGTAATCAATTAATTTCCCTTGAAACGCTTCATTCAAATAGTTACACCTGTTCACTCCAAAGATTGGACGTGTATCATCATGTGAAACCATAGTTGTCGCTGAACATCCAGTGCCAAGTTTTCTAATGCGTCAGATAAGGCATTGCAAAGAAACATGTGATACATGGGCACATCCAACTTGTCCACCTATAGGTAAGGGCTCAAAAGTAATCCTCCCACGATTCAAACCCAAAGCGTGCTTGAAAGTCACGTCCGCAAGGTAACATGTGGGTTGTGCTCCGACCAATAATGGCTGTTGTGGACGTCGAAAATACCTTCACGAATGCATCTAGATTCGCCAGATCATGTCACGTTATTTATAACACGTTCGTTGTCTTCCACTTGGCGCAAAAACCATTCACAAAACTGTACTATTCGAATGCTGTCTTATTGCCTCTAGTGTTGAGTTGACGTGTAATTATATGGATGCAGGTCTTGATTGTACAAAACTTCAACAGCCAGTCTTTGAGATATCTGGACCTCCCCGGCTGTCTCACGGATACTTCTCCGAGATGGGTGGTGAACGATTTTAAGACTCGCGTCCTCTGTTTGTAGAGTACGTCTAATACTTGTTCGACTTCTATTCATAACTTGTGGACGAAAATTACAAGTTTCCCGAAGGTGTGGCTCCAGGTAAAGGAAAACGCTCTTATCGGGTTGGTGCGTTTGAGGGTATCGTGTACCATATACATGAGCAGTGGCAGCGGCTTGGTTATGCACCCAGCCCCAAAATTATCTCGACGTATTTATCGTTTGTGTACTCTATCTCGAAGCCACCCTACAAGAACTTGACAGGACCAGTTATGGTTGTGCTCTGCATGGCTAGTAGACACTTGCATGCAGTTTAATGGATCCCATTGTCATGTGATAGGCTATTGTCATGCTTACAAATAACGAAAACTAGGCACCAGACGTCTAAAAAATAAAAGAAATGAATATCATAGTCCATGGTGCAATAATGGCTGGTACAGTAGTGAGGCGTGATACACGTTCCTCTGTACATTCTGGTGCACAGCAACGTGATGACAGCTCCTCGTTTTCATACATGTGTTATCAAAATGCACTCAATCCGATTTTGTTACATAAATTTTATCTTGAATCTGGATGAGTAATCGCATCCTGACCTCAAAGTGCGGCATTTTTCTTCAACCTGCATGTAATGTTACAGCCACAAAGTTTAATGAGCTTTTGTGGCCGAAACAGAAGCATAACAGGGGCAAATGAGGTAATCAGTCCCCTATACAAATATTTTCATTAAAACAAAGATAAAAATGTCAAAATATTGTTCCTTTTCCGTGATGTTGCCGCTGGGAGAAACAAAAATCTTACTATGGTTGCATTTCTTTCATCTTTAATAAAAATGGGGAGATTCAAAGGCAGCTCACACATTTCCAATAAAGGGACACAGTTTTCAGCCCTGTAATAGACTTTTGGGCTAATAGAGAAAATGAAGAGAGAGAAGGAAGAAGTCCAGCACCACATGGAATGGGTAAATAGATGAAGGATAAATCTTATTATGTTGTTTTAATGAAAGCTCTTGACATTACAGATTTGAAAACGCAGCTGTATAGGTTCTTTAAAAAATCCGTTGTCACAAATGGATACGAATCTCAAAATTCCTAATATTATTCTTTCACATAGAGTTCTGACATTTAAGTGAAGTACAGGTTTCAGGAACAATGTCAGGCATACTAACTTCATATTCTAGACTTATAAAACCTAATTCTGTAGCACATCAATCTTTGTACATGTCTGTAGTTCCTGTAAACCTACCAAAACTACAGGAATTAAACAAGCTAAGAATACTTTTAGGACCAGAAATGCCTTGAAAGGGTACTGTACCGCCCGACATTGAAAATAGGTACAACGTTCTTCGTTATTCTTGTCAAAACAACATATTTTTTGTAATAATAACTCAATTTCACTTAATACGCCGAAGCCGGATACAAGTGTAGGAAAGAATGACAATTGCACTCCCACAAAATAAATCCCTACATCCAATTTGGTGAGATCTGTGAAATGAATGAATGTATGGTCGTCTGTTTACCGCAGATAGTGAATGTGCAACATATGATCATCTTTGAGACGGTCCTTTGGTGGAACCAAAGAGATGAAATTTACCTGAGTTTTGAGCGCCTGAAATGTGGCTGACCAATATGGTAGCAAGGTGCTCCCCCCACCTCGACCGAGTTGCGAGGTGACCTGAAGAACGGCCATGTTTCAGCACTCTGGCGCTGGATCTTGTGTTGGTAAGACCTGTCTTAGAGTGGAGAGTATGGTATGCATGTGGAATACTTAAGAGTAGTTTGGAATGATTATTTCTCTATTTCAGGAACTTTTGGGGGGAGAATTAAACGACAAGCAGGTAATATTAAGGGGATCGTAGTAATCTTCGGAAGCGACCAACAGTCACAATGAAACCACGTGTAGCAATAAGTTGAAATACTTGCGAGTGTTAGTACTAAGTGCTAAAGTTAAGCTGAATTACTGGAATGTGTACTATAAGTTGGAAATATTTAAAAAATGGCGTGTGCAGGACTTGAAATTAGAGACGAGTACTTCCACGTGGTGAGTACTGTGTGAGTCTCTGTGTATGAGACAAAGGATAAAGAGAAGTACTTGTCCATGGTATCAGTTGAGGAGTCGCGTGCTGGCCGCGGTGGTCTCGCGGTTCTAGGCGCGCAGTCCGGAACCGTGCGACTACTACGGTCGCAGGTTCGAATCCTGCCTCGGGCATGGATATGTGTGATGTCCTTAGGTTAGTTAGATTTAAGTAGTTCTAAGTTCTAGGGGACTGATGACCACAGCAGTTGAGTCCCATAGTGCTCAGAGCCATTTGAACCTTTTTTTTTTTTTTTTTTTTTTTTTGAGGAGTCGCGTGAGTGACGAATATGTTCTTAATATTACTTTGCGTGTTATGTTTCTGTGTGACGCTAGATTCAAACTCTAATACTCTGAGAGAGAAGCAAGGTGAGTCAGCCGTCTAACCAGCAACGCCACTTGGCTTGCATTGCACAGGAAGACGTGCATATATCCTCCAGAGTTCGTAGTAGGAAAGAAAAGTTACGAAGTGGGGAGTGTCGTGTGAAACAGGGATGAATACTAATTGAAATGGGAAAGCTGAAAGTGAAGTGATTCTAACGTTGTGACTATTCTTTGTGATATATTGTATGTTGCCAGTGTGATGTATTTCATGTAATTTAGGAATGTGTGGTTTGCATGGGAGAGTAGCAAGATAGGTTCAGAGGCAGTGGGTTATGAATGTTCCTTTTTGTACCGCTCGGTCTGGAGGAAATTTTCGTGATGATGGGTGTGAGAGTCGAAGTGTGAGATATAGCAAAAGATCCACCATCCTATCCAGAAAGTGCACTGTAGCGTTAGATAATTACGAGACCATAAGATAGAGAATCACCAATGTAAAGCCATGCCCACTGGGCGGAGTTTCTCATGTGTAATTGTTGTATAAAATGTAATGGTGTGTTTAGGTTATCTGTGAATCATAATAGAATTTATCGGAATAAAAAAGGTAGTGAAAAGGAGAAGAGTGGTGGCCTTGTTCTTCGAATAGTGTGTAGTCACGATACCCAGAATTTATAATGTGTGCGCCATTCATATTCAGTGCGATGGACACGTGTTGGTCACAGCCGTTGGGTAAGAAAGAAAATGTGGAATTGCCAGAGCGTAGTGAACAATCAGAGTTGTGTAAATTACTAATAGTGAGATGTGCGTTATCCGTTTCCGTTGCGTAATATTCAAAAAGGACAATAATTTGTAGCTTAACTGTGGGTGCTAGTGCTCATGATCAGTCATTGATGATATTGCGAGAAATAAGAATGAATCCACTCGCTTGCAGACCACTCATCTTGCAGGCCTGACTGCTTGATGCCACAGTATGAGCAAGGCATGTGGGTGCCTCTCAGCTGAATAAACAGAAACACTTCAAACTGAAGAAAATGTTAAATT
This sequence comes from Schistocerca nitens, assembly GCF_023898315.1. Taxonomy (NCBI): domain Eukaryota; kingdom Metazoa; phylum Arthropoda; class Insecta; order Orthoptera; family Acrididae; genus Schistocerca; species Schistocerca nitens. Next base: position 965,680,393 of record NC_064616.1, on the reverse strand, counting down.
TGAGGTTGAAGAGGAGAAATACGTAATAATACCACAAGCTGTTCAGTTCACAGAATCTCTCAACTGTTAAAAATGTATATAACAATAAATATTGCATGTAAAATGAAATTATAGTAAATTTTCATTATTCTGTAAGCTATTTTAGAGTTTTATTTACTGCCAAAAATTACTTGATTATTCTATAAATACTGTTATTTTAAACTAATTTTGTTTGCTGTGGTATCATATTCGTAGAAGAACCCAAAATTTTTATTTTCATAAATTCATTTAAACTACTGTATGAAAATTCGTTTCAAATTCGTTTAAGTTTATATATGAATCATAAATATTAAAATGTTTGTTGAGAATTGTTCTTCAATTTTGTAATACTGACTTCTACATTTTTTAAAGTTTTTCTGGATTTCCCACAAAAATTGTCTCATGGGGTTGGACCTGTCTTCAAATCCAGGATTCGGTTGAGGTCTATATGTGATGTCATACAGTCTTAGTTTAAACGCAGTCATTGATGTTAAGAGTGAACTATTTTTCCCAACAAATCTAAGCAAGAGGGAGTTAAATTTTGCATTGCACTGCCTGGAAAAGTATACTTATCATCACTAAGGTAAATTACAAAGTACATCTGGGAATGGTAGTGTTATGTTAATACTTCCTCGTTCATACGATACTGATGATTTATCCGTGTAAATAAAGTGACCTGTAAAAGGCTTTAAGTTACATGCAAACGTTAATCCACTTAAAAAAGGGATAAAAACAACAACACAAACAATATCCTTTAGCCGTAAAGGTTCAATAGGATCACTATTAGGATTCTCAGGGGGCCAAGTGTTGCCTATAATACTGATGTAATTTATGAGTCGAATCAAATCGTGAATATTTTACCTATTGGCGCGACCCATGTTGAAAGTAATGTCGCAAGAAATTTATTCCTTAATAGCAGATTAATTCAAGCTATCTATGATTTTTTCCCCACAGGGGGCCCACGTTAAAAATTTCTGGAGGTGCCTGGCAATCCAGTATATCTCCCAATGACTGTTCAGATATAAGATCAACTCCAACATGATATCATAGATCAGAACGGGAGTCTAACAGATTCTTGCAATGAATAAATTATAACACTTCTTCATTTGAGGCTGCACCATGGCTTTAAAGTTTAAATACAGCACACACACCCATCGGAAGACCACTTCCTAGTGGAAACATCGCGCGATATCACTTTACAATTGCTAGTTTCTTAAATCGATAGGCCTGAAGCCTCACAATGACATTACTCAAACTACAGTGACAACTCCGTTCACTATTCTCGTTAGATCATTGATCAGAAAAATTCTCACATTTCTTCAACAACCTTCATATTTTTATGAAACAGCGTTTCCTTTCCTTCAGCTATCAAATTTTGGTTTCTTTTAGAGGAGAGCCACTTCTGCCTTCTAAAATACATGTAATCTTCCATCTAAAATACATGTAATAGTTGTCTATCCCGACTTCCCAGTGTTGAACGTACCTACAATGTGATACGCTTATAAGTGTAACGTCCATATTGGAGACTGCTCACGTCCTCTTTTGGTAAGTGGGCGGGTTACCAGGAAATATTCCATGACTGCACGGTATATATTATTAAAGATGCTGTGTACAAAATTGAACCCAAGTGAAACATATGTGCTGGATCGAGACTCGTATCCGAATACGTACCTTTGAAGGGCAATGCGCTACGTACTGTGGCATCAGACCAGGCAACAAGGAATTAAGCGAAGCGTCAGCTTGCTAGTAACTCATCTCCACTGTTTCGTTACTCAGTTTGACGCTAAGAGTAAGAATGAGAGCCTGTAGAAGCTATCTCACGAAAGGGGTGGTTTCGGACTGAAGTAAGTTGCTGATGAAAATGCATAGATAGATAACTTATGTTGTAATTCCATGTGAAATTAATTTTCCCCTACGGTTTCAACAAAAATCGGTGCTACTGCTGCCGGAAAATCGGTTGCTCAAGCTACTTTTACTTAACAAAAGTATATTACATTAGTTGCGAGGAAAAAGGGGAAAAGCCAAAGGGATATTTAGAACCAGAGGTAACTGGCTGTCTCTACACAGAAATGGAATGCAGCAACCATATACAGTTAAACGTGAGTTGATAAAATGGACTATCAGGACGTAATGTTATCCGATGTCTTATCCAGCTGAGAGAAAGTGAGAGCAAACAAGTGTGCACATTTCACAAGCTGAAATTTTTAATTGGAACTATTCATCACTTACTGTCCTAATGGAGCCGGACGCAGTGTAGAGATTTTGATAAATAACAGCTGTGCTTGTGAGTTGACTAACACGAATTAACTGCATTCACTCTGCAGGGACCAACACGTATTCTGAAAACAACAGCTGTGTGAAACACAGCTCACTCTGATCGTACACGAGACCCAGAAAGCAGGCGCCTAGGTGGAGGCCGTGATCCTTGACTTCCAGAAGGCATTAGATACAGTTCTGCGCTGCAACCTAATGAACAAAATACGAGCGTACGGAATATGACACGATTTGCGTGATGGTATAGAAGAGTTTCTGGCTAACAGCATGTTAATGTGAAGAGAGGGTGCTTTCAGACGTAAAAGTAATTTCGAGCGTGCCCTGGGGCAATGTTATATTAGCATTACTTTTACCAAAGATAGAGATGACGTAGTAGATAACGTCAAAACTTCCATGAGGATATTTCGTGGATGATGCTGTTATATAAAAAGAAATCGTGGCATCATTCCCAAACGCAGACCGGTTGACGCAGTTCACACACATAGGTAGCTTCAGGAGAATGAATGAAACACATTTTAGAGCAGAAATTAATCATTAACTTTCACCTGGAGTGACTGTAAGGTGTTAACTGGCTAATAGCCAGATAAAGACTTTTACACACAAATGTTCGCGTGTTAATTATTGGGTTCTAAGTAACTGAATCGTGCTATAGACAGACGGTACGAGGGTACGAGTAACAGTTGTACTTGATTAAAACGTTTTAGTTTATAACGAGATAATCGTCAAAATTAGCTGCAATGGAATCACAGTACGCCAAGTAGTAATCAAGTTTAAATATGCTACATGTAGCTGGGACGACTATATTTGATAATATCATGTAAACGTCCGCGGGTGTTCCTTTTCGAACCAAGTTAAACTAATTTACCTAAGTTTCTGTAGAATAATTAACAAACTTGCATGCTTTCTGAGATTAATTGGACATATCTGCAATCATCAAAACTAGAGTTATAAAACCAAGTAACTGTATTCTGGAAATTAGCAATAGTTCAGGATGGAACATGGTAGACAACGGAAACTTTTGTTTTTATAAACTTTTGGAATATTTGGTTTTTGAAAATGATAATGTGCTTATTGAAAAGAGAGGAGGAGTGATGGGGCGGGAGGGGGGGGGGAGGGGAAATTTGAGTTATTTATTAGCACGCTCCATTTTCTGTTCCCATGTACATTTGACTCCTACATCTTGAATATCTATTCATGCAAATTGTCTTCAAGTGATCATGTTGTATATTGTTCTCAGTAATTTATAAATTATGCCGTGAATAATCCTAGATTATTAAATTCATCTTAAATATGAAATTTCTTGTTTTATGAAAATTCATATATGCGTCAGATATGATATGAGATAAAATAAAGAAAAATAATATCATATTATAAGGAAGAAAATAACAGAACAAGCGGACGGTTACTGTTTGCTTTGTTTCAAGCTCACCACGATGATGTATCCGAATAAACGCGATCTGAAAAGTGGTAAGACATAAGTTATTACTCCGAAATCTAGTAGCAGAAATAGAAATCAGAAAAGTTACGTCATTTTCTTACCTGCCGTAACGGTGGTGTGTGAAGTTAATAAAATGAAGTCATAGACCTAGTTCAGGGCTATCAGACTTCTTAAACCGGATGTACTCTATATTTACAGTATCTATACAATCACAATATTTTTGTGTTTTCTATTCATTTGTATTGTGATATTGTATTTTAGTGAATCAGGGGAATTGATATCAGATTAGAGGTGGGCCAGTGATGCAGTCGACTACAGTAATCTGTTAAATGTTTCACATCTTTCAAGCGGAGGCGCTCTTGTCGCGCTGTAGGCCTCCAACTCTCCTTCCGCTTTTCCGCTTTCCTCATCTTTTCAATTGTAAAAGTACGGATACAATTAAAAGTTTTCACGCGCACAATGACAGAATGTCACAACCAGCGCCTTCTTAATGCAGTGTTACAATTTCTTTCCAGAGTTGTTAATTATTCATTTACTGCACCGACGACGTTCTGTACAGTTTAAATAGCTTGTAGTACTGTTAGTATTTGTCCCCCTTCCCTGTTCAAGTCATGACTATTACACGGTAAGAAAGTCTGCATGTACATCTCATGTATAGACTGCAGTATTCGTTACATCATGAATACGCTCTCAGCGTGGTCCCTGCTAAGCGAGGGAATTATATATTTGTATAACATTGCATGTAAACAATTTCTCGTTATTGAGAGGATATTCAGGGTAACCATCAAAATATCTATGTGACACTCGTATACCAGCTAAATAAGGGTCACAAATCGTGCACATCTACTTAAAAGTTTATTTTTCGATTTTTTCACTCAATCTCTTCATATAACGGTCCCAGGAAAACGAACAAGACAGGGCACTGATTTTATACGACACCAAGGATCGTGGACCACTTCCTTCATTCCTAAGTCAACGCTGCTTACGATAACCCCTATTAAACATGTTTTGACGGTTTCATTTCCTACTATTAGAGTCTCGAGTTCATCTCTGCTTCCGACAGTCTAGGAAGGATGAAATTTTAATGAAAGAAATTTTCAGTGTTACCCTTTATCGCATTTAGGATGCTCTGTTACTGAATAAACTGTACAAGCAACTAGTTTACGTTCCGTTATGAAGTAAATTTTATTGTTACAGGTTGAGAATGTGATGCCATTCCTTACTATCCTCGCAGTCTGATTATCAAAACAAAATAAACACAGTCAAATATCGCTCCATCAAAAATTTGATAAGTGACCACGAGAAAATACTCTGATCACACCGCTGACGCTAACAACATTGAAAAATTCAATGTTGTAAGTTAAATTGTTCAGTGTTAATGCCATGATCTGCTGGATCAGTAGATCACGCATTCTGATTGGACACTCCTTTCAAATTATACACGTACATGTAAGACGCCTACTCCGTTTCCTTTCGTATCTTTCCGGTAGGAAATGGAAATGAGAAATTTTTCGTGTAGCGAAACTTTCGTGAAGTATAAAAAGGTAAAGTCTGTCGCACACAGCCCCTGAACGAGCTTCTGGCTTGACTGCGGTTAGAGTGCAGTCTGTCGTTCGCAGTGGCTATAGCGGGCGGGGGAGGCGGGAGGGGGGGGGGGGTGTTGGTAGGCGAGCCCTTGGTCTGGTGGCCGCCTTTTACCCAATGGAAAGATCAGCATTCAATTTGATAGCCGGCGGAGTGGACCTGGAGCCGTTCTAGAGGGACTAGAACGAGTCAAAATGCACGCTGTTTCCCGGGATTCTACGCGGGATCTCCTGAGCCACAGTCTTGTGCTCTACTTGTTAGACCACAGTGACCTCGTGAAGTATATGGTTTGGTAACTTTAAAGACTACTCGCTCACGCACTGCACTTGTCGCACACGTTCTTAAGTGTATATACGTCGATTTAAAATGGTCTCTAAGATCCAAACTGCTCAGTAATCCAAGGAATTCTGGGTCAGTGAAAATATGTTGGCTCAAATCACCTATGCCGCGAATGGAAGTCTTTGCATTTAGCTACGTGTAATTATTTGATTACTTTTGATCAAATATGTTTGTGACTTTCACGCAGGTCTTGCCGTTATGAGTAGATGTTGTAGATGACATTTTTAACAGTTGCTTGTCGAGATAGAGAACTGAAGGATCTTGAACTGAATTCTGAACCACTCCAGTGCCATCTTTGACACAGTTTGGACGTAAACAACACATTCGTACCAGAAGTACACTGATTGCAAAAAACGTCGCACCACCAAGAATGAGGTGTGCGACATAAACGAAAGTTCGTAGGCGTATTTCTACATCTGAAAGATGATTTATTTTAAAATTTCACGGCAGTCACGTAAGAGTGGCGCTTTTAGTGCCACAATGGGGATGCAAAACATGTTTGCTCTAAATAAGCTCTGTAACGGCCGTGAGCGTTAGCTAACTTTGAGATTGAAAGTGGTGAATTGATGTTAGTCAAGAATGCCCTTAAGGCTACAATGACGCCTTTAGCAACACCTCGCTGATTTTGAACGAGGTCCTGTAATAGGGCTGCGAGGTGCTTCATGTTCCTTCTGCGACACTTCAGACACTTCAGAAAGACTTGGCAAGAATGTAGCCACTGTACATAACTGTTGGCAGCGGTGGCCACGAGAGCGTACGGTCGCAAGAAGAACGAGCTCCTAATGGCCATGTGGCACTACGAAGACGGGCGTGTCCGGCTTATGGATGTCGCATCGTACTGCATCTGCAGCAATAATTTCAGCAGCCGTTGGCACCACAGTGACACAGAAAACTGTTACAAATCGATTACTTCAAGGAGACATCCGAGCCACACGCCTTTTAGGGTGCGTTCCACTGACTCCAAACTACCACCACTTAAGACTTCAGTGATATCAAGGGAGAGCTCATTGGAGGGCCGAGTGGAGGTCTGTTGTGTTTTCTGACTGATCAAAGCTGGTTCTGCTTCGGTGCTAGTGATAGCTGCCTGTCGATTGGACGGAGACCAGTTGAGGACCTGCATTCAACCTGTCTGCATGCTAGACGCACTGGACCTTCACCTGCAGTTATGGTCGGGGGTGAGGTTTCGTATGACAGCAGGAGCAGTTATCCCACGCAATTCAAAATTTCACATCTGTCTTACGGTTCGACCTGTTGTGCTGCCATTCGCGAACAGCATTCCAGTGGGTGTTTTACAACAGGATAAAGCTCACCCACATACTGGTCTTGTAACCCAATATGCACCTGTCAACATTTTTCCTTGGCCTGTTCGATCACCAGCTTTGTCTCCAGTCGAGCAAATGTGGAGCATCATCGGACGACGACTCAAGCGTCATTCACAAACAGCATTAAGCACCTCTGTATTACACCTGTTACTAATGTACCAGCATTTCACATTTGCAATGACTTTTCTAGCGTTTAAAATAACCTGTGATCCTGCGATGTTAATCTCTTAAATATGTTACCTAGAGATATCTATTCCCCAAATTTCATTACTCTACATTAATTATACTTTTGTATTGTGATTTCTTCCATCAGTGTATATGGATGTCATATGATAACCGTGAGCAGTTATGGTAAATAACAAGAATAATGTGCAAACAAAGATGAGTTTCATCAGACTCCAAGCGTCTTCTAAGTTACAGTTATCATTAATATAGTCCATTACACGTTCTTAACAGCCTAGTAAGATTCTTTTCTTTTTGCCGACATTTTAGCTGCTACTAGCTGCTTGTAGTAGATGAAATACGAGGGTAAGTCAATTATTATCCGCAAAGTAGTTATAAAATTTTTTTGTAATCAAATAGGAAACTTACAAGAACATCATTTTTCGACATAGTCTCCTTGCGTTTCAACGCACTTTTTCCATCGTTGTACAAGCTACATGATGCCCTCATAAAAGAAGGTTCTCGCTTGAGCTACAAGGCAGGAATGCGCCGCTTCTTTCACTGCTTCGTCCGAGGCAAATCGACGGCCCCTTAATGCCTGTTTGAGTGGACCAAACAAGTGATAGTGAGAAGGGGCAAGATCGGGACTATATGGAGGATGATCCAGTACTTGAGATTTGAGTGTCTGGAGCGTTTCAGCGGTGTGCGCAGCAGTATGCGGACGAGCATTGTCATGCAACAGCACAACACCTTGTGACAGCAACCCTCGGCGTTTGCTTCGAATTGCAGGCTTTAGCCTGGCAGGAAGCATCTCACTGTAACGTACATTGTTTATTGTTGTGCCCCTTTCCCCATAATGTTCCAGTACTGGACCTCGTGCGTCCCAAAAATCCGTAAGCATCAGTTTTCCTGCGGACGGTTGGGTCTTGAACTTTTTCTTGCATGGCGAATTTGGATGTTTCAATTCCATACTCTGCCGTTTACTCATCGGCTCGTGATGATGCATCCATCTTTCGTCACCAGTAACGATCCTCTCTAAGACGTTGTCTGTTTCGTTACCATAGCGATCCAAATATTTTTTGCAGATGTCCAAGCGCGTTTGTTTATTCTACTGTGTGAGTTGTTTTGGGACCCATCTTGCACAAGCTTTGTGAAACTCAAGTCTGTTGTGGATGATTTCGTAGGCAGAACCGTGAGTAATTTGCAGACGATGTGCCACTTCGTCAATAGTTAATCGTCTGTGTAGGAGAATCATTTCACGAGAACGCTCAATGGTTTCTTCATTTGTGGCGGTAAACGGTCGTCCGGCTCCTTTATTGTGCGTAACACTGGTACGTCCATTTCGGAATTTTTCAACCCATTCGTGGACACTCCGTTGATGCAAAACACTGTTTCCGTACTGTGGCGAAAGTTTTCGATAAATCTCGGCCCTAATACGCCTTACGATCACAAAAAAAGGATAACTGAACGTTGCTCTTCTTTGGTGCAAATAGACAGCGAAGTAGCCAAGGTTAACAGCACGGCAGCGTTAACGAAATAACCTAGGAACTTGAAAATCGCAAAGATATAACAACAAATAAACAAAGAATGCTTCATCAAAGTAAAACGACAGTAATACCAAAATAAACAAAAATACAACTAAATTGCGTGTAATAATTGACTTACTGTCGTAAAATAGAATACATTTTACGAACGCGATCACGTAGTACGTACGCTTATTTCAGATCGAATGTTAAAAACTGGGATAGTATTCGAAACTGATTACTACTCATTACAGCTAAAGTAAGTAAGTCAGTAGTCTTAGACTAATGTTTGATACATCATACTCCCGTTATAACAGGGAAACGTGCTACTTCAGTCGTCGTACTTCACGTCAGTCATTAATCGAGATTTGAGGAACGTCTTGTACGTGGAAAACTGAAAGCGCTTTCACTCGCTGGGGAACAGAGCTATAGGCGCTAATTCACAACTGTCATCAACACCCGTGCGTTTTGGCCCGAGTTCTTCTATGCTTCATCCCTTAGAGAGATTTAATTTTACATCAGTGTTCCAGGCAGTCTCAATGCTGTTATAACTAGTATCACTCCTTTGAACCACACCTAAATTAATATTTATTACGCTACTCGACGTTAATATGAAGCCTTTTCGCCCTATTTTCACTCCATGATTCCCCGTGTACTTTGCCTGACAAGTTTTTTTATTTATTTTATTATTATTTCATTGTTAGAAAATAAGGCTAATTGGGTATCATATATTTGTGCATAGGGCTGCATTCAGTGTGATAAAAATATCTGTCGGTCATGCATGAATCGTTTGGACGACCTGTTGCTGCACAGTAAACGGCTCGCTGTGTCTACTGCAAGCAGTCCAGGCCAAAGTGCTCAAGGCTAATTAGCTCCTCCAGCGCGTGTAACAAGCCGTAGTTGTTTCTGCTAAACCTCGCAGAATACGTGTTACGATTAAAAATAGAATAGCACTGCCCAGGAGGGACTGTGGTGCACAAAGGCCTGTAATGTACTACAACGTTTCAGATGGAAAATGTTTGACATAGATGGCCAGTATTAGCTGTGTTTAGTAAACTAAACTCTAAACTCCTCCCGAACAGGCCATAAAGACCCATGCCTATTGAATTCGCATGCCTATACCAGTTTCTATGGTGCTTGAGTGTATGTCATTCACTTTGGGGAGCTATTGCTGGATTGAGGATTAATGTTAACTAAAGCTCTGCATCAGACATGAATTGCTGCTGATGTGTCGAGCCTCTAATAAATTGCCTTTACTCTTTATTTAGCTGACAAAAACGGCTCAACTTCTTACAGCTTCCCATGGAACGATTTTTGGTCGCAGCCATTTGACGCTGAAAATATGTATGATGTATTTTCATTCAAATAACCTCCATTCCAAACCTCTGAATGAGAACATCAGTAAAATAAAGAATTACTTGTCATCATTTTACAACATACACTGATCACGCAGAACATGATGACCACCTACGTAATAACTGCTATGTCCATCTCTGGCACTGATACAGTCTGAAACTGCGCGACCGCTACGGTCGCAGGTTGGAATCCTGCCTCGGGCATGGATGTGTGTGATGTCCTTCGGTTGGTTAGGTTTAAGTAGTTCTAAGTTCTAGGGGCCTGATGCCCTCAGAAGTTAAGTCCCATAGTGCTCAGAGCCATTTGAACCATTTTTTTGTTTTGTTTTTTGTTTTCTGGCACGGATAATAGCGGTGACACATCGTGGCATGAAAGCAGTGAGGCCATGGTAACTCGCTGGAGTGAGCTGGAACCACATCTGCACACGTAGGTCACCTGTTGTTGTTGTTGTGGTCTTCAGTCCTGAGACTGGTTTGATGCAGCTCTCCGTGCTACTCTATCCTGTGCAAGCTTCTTCATCTCCCAGTACCTACTGCAGCCTACATCCTTCTGAATCTGCTTAGTGTATTCATCTCTTGGTCTCCCTCTACGATTTTTACCCTCCACGCTGTCCTCCTGTACCAAATTGGTGATCCCTTGATGCCTCATAACATGCCCTACCAACCGATCCCTTCTTCTAGTCACCTAACTGCCGTAAATTCCGGGTGGAACATTTTTCTGTTGAAATATGCCACTACCCTCGGGAAACATCATGAAGGAGTGTACGTGGTCCGCAACCGGTGTAGATACTCCTTGGCCGCCATGGTGGCTCTCACGAGCTACACTGGACCAGTGGATGCCAACGAGAATGTTACCCAGAGCATAATGGAGCGGCTACCCTGCTTGTCTCCGTCCTGCAGTACAAGAGTCAATGAACTGTTCCGCTGGAAGACGACGAATTCGCGTCTTCCCATTGGCATGATGAAGAAGGAAGGCATCGGTATCAGGATTCATGAGATCGTGCAACGCTGTGTCAATGCGCGTACGTCCAGTGGCGATGGAACGTGCCCATTTCAGTCGTAGTTTTCCGATAACGGGGTGCTAAATTGTCACATGCATGGGCCGTCGGCTGCGGAGGCCCACCGTTCGGAGTGTTGCTTGTGTCTGACTAGCAATTATTCGTCACCAGATGACGCTGCTAACGCCTGGACGGGTTTATATTGATAGCAGGTCGGTTTTCATAATTTTCTGGCAAATGAGTGTGAATCCCCTGTCAGCACACATTGCTGAGGAAAGACAATATTTTTACAGTGAAATATACAGCAGAAACAAACAAACTGTCTCTCATTATAAAATGTTACATTTTAACTACCAAATTTTACATTTTCAGTCTCTCTATAAGTTATTTCTCCCGTATATCAGATTACACATTACAGTTTACCGCAGTAGTAAGTAAGACTTTACTTTCATAATGGAGAAGACATTTACTAGTCTAGAGTTGGAATTCACAACGATACTTCCTTCTGATAACTTTAAAACTTTTTACGTATTCACGTTTAAGTACACGTTTTGTCGAGAAATGTTTGCTTTTATTCCAGAAGTTCACTTGATAATCCTTTGAGTTGTTCCATACTGTGTCCTTCGATGACTAAATGTAATTAGAAACACTTTTCAAAATACAAAATTGCTTAAAGAGCCGTCTACACTACGTTCTGCAACCAACATCAACTGCAACTTCTCACGTAATTCTCATCTTAGATTCTATATGATAATTGCCTGCGTGCTGTTTAACCGAAAGTAATTTTAAGTTCAGCAGATTACTTACTTTTGAAGCAGCTTTCTGATTTCACTTGTGTGTTTTGCTACCAGTTTCGTTTTCTTTTTCTACAGTTTCTTTTCCTATTTGTAGACGAACTTACTGTTTTCAGTAAAATATGTTCATTTCAGAGTTCTGGTGAGTTTGCTTACAGTTCCATAAGACGGTTTGTAATGCCATTTGATACTGTAGTCTAAACTGTTCCTTAAAGTTAGGAATAGTCTTGTCTTAATGAACGATTTTTGTTCCATTTATAGCAGTGTTTTGGGTATTTAATCTACTGTGAGGACAAAAAATTTCTATGGTTATGTCAGAGAATGCAAGAGATTTTTATGCATGTAATTCTAGTCTGTATTCGTAAATGTTCCTTATAGTTTTCTGCTTCTTTTTATTATTTCTATAAAACGCTTTCATACTGCAAATCAGTAGCTGATCATGATCCACTGAAAAACTTAACCATAGAGGTTGCTGTATGATTTTCCAGTATGGATATATATACAAATATGTGTAATGTTGATGCATTAAGTTGCTCTGAAAGTGGTGCTGATATTCAAGACAATAAAAGCGGGTTAAAAGCTGTGAGCTATTTGGGGAAGTTAACCTTGCATTACTGAACAACTGTTTCACCAGGTATCCAGTCTAGCTTACCAAATTCCCAACCAGACGAGCATTAATTATAATCTTTTAATAGTCATCTTACGACAACCGGTGATATATATATATATATATATATATATATATATATATATATATATATATATATATATATATATATATATATATGAGAATTTAAATAAAAAGAAATAAATCAGTTTATATTTGGACATTTATTTTAACATTGATCATTGTTCCGTTAAAATTTCAGCATATTAAACTTGATTCATAACTAAACTGGTGCCTTATGTAGGATTGTGAAAATGTGAGTTTGTAATCTTACGGAACACATCAAATATGGAGCCAAGATTGGGAGACTGCATACAACACTGCATTCATAAAATAACACACGAATAACTTTGAAACATATTCAAGAGGAAAATAACCACAACCAACCGTTTCAATTTTCACCCAAAGAAGTTACGTTCGTAGCGCAATCCTGTCCGTCATGAAATTACCACACACTGGTATACTAAATTCATACTAACTGCTTGTGAAATCTTCCTGAAAAGAATAGTTGAGGGCTACTTTGACGATTACACCACATGCTTCACGTGGTCAACTTGGTTTACGCAAAGAGTGTAACTCCATAATAATTTTGATAATTAAAATAAATTACATCGAAACGCAATTTACAAAAGAAAAACCTCGAACTGGTTACTATCGTCTTACTATTAACCTGATGGGTCAAACAATTGTATAAGCACGTGGTACTGGTCTCACAAAGTACACCCCACGTGGGTTGAACATAAAGAAAAGTTGCTATATTGAAAAATATTGTCAAGACAAGACGTTATAATCCCACACACATTCGCATTTAAGATTGATGATCTTACTTAGAGTAACGGATCAAGAACACGTGGCTCCACTTTACTCACAAAGTAGTGACAAAGCAACTACTCGAAGATATTCTGAACTTCACACACGAATTAAACTGCGTTGCAATTTAAGATAACATAAGATATTTTAGATCTAAACCTGAAATAAAGGTGATTAAATTTTCAGTTAGGCTGAATTTAAGAAATCCATTGTCCTACGGACTTAGCAGAGACGCGCTTAGCCGGAGATCTTACCACTTCAGACGCTTGCCGCGGACAGACTGCCGCGGGCCCCTCCTGAGGGTGCCTCACAGATGCAAAACGGAAGGCTTGTCTGCTACCATCAAGCATGCAACTAGAAATACATTTGCTCATTCATCCTTTCACACAGAAGGGAAAGGGGATGACAGTATCTTATCATATACAGTATATAAAAGAAAGCGGATGTAGGTTCTGTATGAGACTGTGTGACATGAATTACATATAAACTGTGTTTTAAAGTGTAGTAGTGTGACAGATCGTTCTTGATTATGTGTAAAAGTGACACGTTCCACTGCTCAGTCTCCTCCCAGACAGAGTCAGAAACACCATAGTAGATTTAGAAGTGGAATTTATGCCGTAAATGACAACAGATTTAAGAAATTAACGTGAAAGGAATCCAACAGAGACCTTTCACATGTTATTACTGGTACTGATACCCATAACCCTAAATGAAGACTGTATGGCGGAGGCTACTCTGTTCATAATTACAATACATTCGGGAACAGCTCAAGATCAGCTATACTCCATAAAATATAAATTTGGGTACCTGTTCGTTACAACTGAGTTCTGTCTAGAAGTAAATGAGCTAAATAAAAACTTTTACTTTTGTCATAAATAGCTCTAACCATCCAACTGAAATCTCGTATACTGCAAATTTATATGCTAATTTTTCACGACTGTTGCACTTGGTTAGAACGAGCTTCAAATTACCGGGAATAACAAAACAAAAAGGTATTATTACTTGCATATCTGTGTGCCTTCGCAGTAGTGTGTCAACTCTTCATCTCTTTATGTGATCTACAGTTGTAGGCTGCCACAGTACGTCAATTCACACTAAGCGTAATCATTTCATTACTTAAATTATATTCAGGAAGGTAAATTATATGACATAACTGAGATGCTGCAGTATGTCTAAAAAAGTTTTGCCGACTTTGGTTTTTAATCCTGTAGTTTTTCGTGCAATGATTACACTTTAACCTCCTTTTTATCTTAAAGTGTCTGATACTTACAAGCTTCAGCTGTATAACTTATTTGAATACTAACAGTCTATAAGCGTAACTTTTCGAAATAATGTGCTGTCCTAATGCCTGTAATTGAAAGGATACTCTCATGACTAGGAGTGCACCTCTGAGAAATACCAAATCGTCAAATTTCTATTACTTTCCTACTGCAATGTAGTCATCGATAGCAAACCCCTACCAGGTAAGGACATTGAGAGCTACTAAACGTGTTGTTTAGCCACTAACTCACATACGGAATCTGTATAACTTCACGATGACCAGTCTCACTTAGATTTTCAAGTATGGCTAATAGTAATGTCTCAAAACAGGAACAGACATTTGTCTGATTCATTGCTGAAGACATTTTTACGAACTCACTGCCACTACTACAAACCTATTCGCTGTACCAGCGACTTCTCATCTTGATTTGCCTTTGGTAAATCCTCTCTGACACATCACGGTACATTACAGTCTAGCAAAGACATACATCTGGCCTGAAGTAGTTTGTGACTTGGTGTACATTATGTGTCAACAACTGAACAACATGTCCTTCGGAGGAGGGGAGGAGGAAGGGGGAGGGACAGCTAAGCTTCATCAAGACTCTCATCTCATATCCCACTTAATTCGAATGAAATGATGGCATGCTAAAACATGCTCATCCATCCATACGTCATATGCGTAAGGACTTTCCAGGTCTAGCTGAAGTAACAGGCCGAAATTATTTTTATGCTTATAACCAAACTTGCACACTGTTCTCTTACTGTGGGGGACAGGCATCCATGAAAGAAAAATTCTTACGGTTCCTCTAACTTGTTCTTTATCACGGATGCAGCATTATGGACGCTACAAGCGTTGTGTAACAACGTCTTCGCTTAGTCTTAAAATGTAACCTTTATCTTAGTGAATCGACAAGCGTCGCTCTGCTATGAGTATTAAATCATTCCACCGGCCCCAGAAAAGTGTGAGAAGAGTTTCTGGTAATAACTGCTATGCTGTAGCACAGGTACCTCAAACGAAGGCTTCATACAAATAATGGCGCACTGTTTGTATGCGGTCTCTGTTACGATAATAAATGTGTCCCTTTCTGTCGCTACAGTGCATTAATAGAGAGACACTTCCACAGAACAGAAAGGTACAGCTGTATAGTGTAACGAACCCTCCTGTACATAAATAAATTGAAAAGGTAAGAGAGGTAGGGGACATGTGGATAGCAGCGGAGGCGGGTCCTGGTGAATGAGCAACAACTCTTCATTAATTCTGTACTAATTCATAGAGTTCAGACATTCTTTTGATTGTGCTCCATTCTCTGGAGCGCTCCGAAGTTCCCTCATAAAAATTCGGCATCGTAATTGCAGACGTCGACATCAGACGGGCGGCATGCCCGTGCTGCTCGGGAGACAGAGCGCTGTGCTGGCGTCTCTGAAGTGCGAGGTGAGCTGACAAGGAGACGGCGCGACCGTAGGGTCGGGGATTTGTCCAAAATTTTGTGTGGTGAAAGAGGACCACTAACACCTCAAGTGGTTAAAATATTAGGACGTACTACTCGGAAAATCCCGGGAAAAATCGATCGAAAGTTTCTTAGCTGCCTTGTGAGTATAAAATGTTAGTCTATTGGCGACACGCCGTCTGGCCTACATGGTTAGCGATCGGACCATTACGCCAGAGGTATCCGGTTCGATTCATCCTCCGGCACTTTTTTTCCTTCTGTTGCTTGCAAAATTGCAGCGCATTGATACAAAGAATCGTGAAATTAGTTCCCGGGATGATTGTATAAAAATTCATTCTATAATTCACCGTCAATTATCGTCACCAGTATTCCGAGACATGATTCAATATGCCTGGTTTGCCTCAAAATAATCAGAAACTCAAAACATTTTCGTAAATGTTAATGGGGCATGTTTCTGTACAGATTTATTGCAAACGCCCTGTCATTGAAAAAAAATCCGCCTTTATATGTTGCGCAAGATGTCGCAAAAATTATTACTTTGTTTGGCTGGCTCTGAGCACTATGGGACTCAACTGCTGTGGTCATAAGTCCCCTAGAACTTAGAACTACTTAAACCTAACTAACCTAAGGACAGCACACAACACCCAGCCATCACGAGGCAGAGAAAATCCCTGACCCCGCCGGGAATCGAACCCGGGAACCCGGTACTTTGTTTGTTTTTACGATAATTACGACTGCGGTTCTTGTTTATAATTATTATATGTATAAAAACTAAATGTTTCCCATTCGACTTTGTTATTCTGATTAAAAACCAAATGTTTGCTCTCACATAATTTACAATTAAAAATGGAAAACCCACCGCCATGAATTGTGTTGTTGGACAAAAAGAAAATTATTTTTATTCAATAATGTAACTAATTTGTTAAAGACAATGTAGGTTTGGGAAACTTTCTGAATAATTGGTGGAATAACAAAAGAAAATGAAACAGATGAAAAAAGAGTGCCAGAGGAGGTATCGAACCCGAGACCTCTGGCGTAAGACTCCGAGGCCTAAACATCATGGCCAGACGGCGGCTCGGCACTGGACTAACATTTTATACTCATAAGGCACCTCAGAAACTTTGGATAGGTTTTTCCCGACATTTTACGGATAGTGCGTCCTAATATTTTAACCACGTGAGGTGTTAGGGGTCCTCTTTCACCACACAAAATTTCGGACAAATCCCCGACCCCACGGTCGTGCCGTCTCCTTGTGAGACGGAAAGATGCGACAGCGCTTCTGTCACGGGCGGCCACCATATCTTCTCTAATGTGGAAGGCCGCGTCGTTCCAGTGGCACGGCGATGGCGCTGCCCAGAGTCGAAGTCTGGAGCGACGGTGAGGAGCAGGGCAGGGAGGATGGCGGTCTGGGCAGACAGGCGATGGTCCCTCCTTCTCGGTCTGGTAGTGGCAGAGTTCACAGCGAGGATTCTCGGGCCGGCCGAGGTGGCCGAGCGGTTCTAGGCGCTACAGTCTGGAACCGCGCGACCGCTACGGTCGCAGGTTCGAATCCTGCCTCGGGCATGGATGTGTGTGATGTCCTTAGGTTAGTTAGGTTTAAGTAGTTCTAAATTCTAGGGGACTGATGACTTTAGAAGTTAAGTCCCATAGTGCTCAGAGCCATTTGAAGCATTTTTGAGGATTCTCGGGAGTGGCCCTGTCCTGCCGAACATGACGTACTCGGCTGGGCTAGCGTTTAATTGCTGGTTCCTGGCTCTGAATTCGTGGAAGGCCTGTATTTGCGGGCCACTGCGAACCATATGGAAGAGGGTAATGACCGGGCTCTGGTGTAATCGTCGATGACGCAGGAGTCAATTGAGCAGCAGTGACTTCTCGGAGGTTGGCCACAGGTCATTGGCAACCGGAGCAGTGTCACGGAAGCCTTGCTGCTGCTGAGGGGTGCTGTTCAAGCAGGAGCGACGGCCGGCTGCGGCCGATGCTCGTGGCTTGTGACCTGATTTCGGCGCTCGTCGTCAAAGGCACGAGAGCCCATCGCGCAGTTCAGCGTGTCTGGCTGCGGCCTCGTTGCAGTTTTGTGCTCTGACTTCTGCTCCAAATTCTCCTTTAATTTTGTCTCATTACTATCTCCGCCCCTCTGCGAAATAAAAACACTAGATAATTTCCAGTTTTATGCAATTTTATCATATGATGACATGATGGAGACCGTGACTGTTGTTTGAAGACAAATGTTGATGGTGTTAGGACAGCAACCAGCCACAAATTTACTTTCAGTTCCTTTATTTAAAGGCTACCGTTACCGGTTTCGAATCGTTGTGATTCATCCTCAGACGGTTTACATGCTTTCTTCTATGAAAACAAACACTCGAAACCGACGTTTCACGAAAATTAATCTGTAATTAATGTCATAAAGAAAGCATGTAAACCGTCTGAGGATGAATCACGAAGATTCGAAACTGGTTACGGTAGCCTTTAAATAAAGGAACTGAAAGTAAATTTGTGGCTGGTTGCTGTCCTAACACCATCAACATTTACAGTTTTACACTTTGTTTTTGTTCCTCCACTCACTGTATCACATGGTACATTATTTGTCTGCGTTCACCAGCCACTACCTATACTTTCACACAACCACTGATTTGCACTTTGATAACGTTAGTTCACTTTCAGTTGTGTTAGCTGCTATAACATTCCTCTCGTAGGGGTATAATGGAAATCAGGAAGGCCTTCTAACCTTCTTATTTTCTGCATGTTAAATTCGCGTCTCCCACATTCGCCTATTCACACATTCCACTATAACACAAGATACACAAACAATACGACCCACTACTAGGCGCTAACATCAAGACCCCACACACTTAATGACCGGTAAAATTCCCTTTTCGTTAAGTTATACCGTTAATTTTTCACTGTGACCTAGAAAATAATGGAATCCATCCACTGTGAAAGAGAAGTGACCTATGCAAACAGAATAATTTCTGCACTGCCCTACTGATTAGCAATACTCGCCTGTGTGAACTCTGTGATTTGCACACTGTCCTTTTGCTCCACATTCTCATTTCTTAGCAATTATGTAAAGTTCATTTACAACAGTAGGTGATCCATAGCAACGTTGCTTTGGTCGCGGCTTCAAGATATCCTGACTTGGGAAGGTATTCGAACTTACTTCCTCACAAAACGGCAATAAAAGAACGTAATACTCCATGATACTTATAATTCCAGCTTCTCATTATTACAATAAACCTCTCATAGTTCACAATAAACCTCAATACCTCCACAGACATATACCTCCCATTCTGAGTGAAAACAAGAATCCCAATTTTCTTCCTTTCTTCCTAAAACAAGTAATCCAAGCTTCAATAGCTCTCTGATATAACTGACCCAGCTACATGCTGTATAACAGGTGCACCTATGCGGTATACAAACTTAACATTTTCGCAGCCACACGCCCTATATCAGTACCACCTATGGCGTACGATAAAAAATCCTTTTAATTCCTGCTCATCTCTTCCAACATCTGAAGGATTGTCCCGCTATGACACTTCTTTCGCCTTGTCGGCTAGTACTGCTGGTTTTACCAATGTAATGAACATTACTTTTCGAGCGTTCAGGAGTAGTTTAACTGACGACGTCACGGACAATGACGTATATCGCATTCGTGTGGTATCTCAGCGCTTTGGCTGATTTGATACAATGCAACATTATGTTAAGACAGTGACTCCTCGCTGAACAGTACCGTTGCGACACTTGAATCTACACTCCTGGAAATTGAAATAAGAACACCGTGAATTCATTGTCCCAGGAAGGGGAAACTTTATTGACACATTCCTGGGGTCAGATACATCACATGATCACACTGACAGAACCACAGGCACATAGACACAGGCAACAGAGCATGCACAATGTCGGCACTAGTACAGTGTATATCCACCTTTCGCAGCAATGCAGGCTGCTATTCTCCCATGGAGACGATCGTAGAGATGCTGGATGTAGTCCTGTGGAACGGCTTGCCATGCCATTTCCACCTGGCGCCTCAGTTGGACCAGCGTTCGTGCCGGACGTGCAGACCGCGTGAGACGACGTTCATCCAGTCCCAAACATGCTCAATGGGGGACAGATCCGGAGATCTTGCTGGCCAGGGTAGTTGACTTACACCTTCTAGAGCACGTTGGGTGGCACGGGATACATGCGGACGTGCATTGTCCTGTTGGAACAGCAAGTTCCCTTGCCGGTCTAGGAATGGTAGAACGATGGGTTCGATGACGGTTTGGATGTACCGTGCACTATTCAGTGTCCCCTCGACGATCACCAGTGGTGTACGGCCAGTGTAGGAGATCGCTCCCCACACCATGATGCCGGGTGTTGGCCCTGTGTGCCTCGGTCGTATGCAGTCCTGATTGTGGCGCTCACCTGCACGGCGCCAAACACGCATACGACCATCATTGGCACCAAGGCAGAAGCGACTCTCATCGCTGAAGACGACACGTCTCCATTCGTCCCTCCATTCACGTCTGTCGCGACACCACTGGAGGCGGGCTGCACGATGTTGGGGCGTGAGCGGAAGACGGCCTAACGGTGTGCGGGACCGTAGCCCAGCTTCATGGAGACGGTTGCGAATGGTCCTCGCCGATACCCCAGGAGCAACAGTGTCCCTAATTTGCTGGAAAGTGGCGGTGCGGTCCCCTACGGCACTGCGTAGGATCCTACGGTCTTGGCGTGCATCCGTGCGTCGCTGCGGTCCGGTCCCAGGTCGACGGGCACGTGCACCTTCCGCCGACCACTGGCGACAACATCGATGTACTGTGGAGACCTCACGCCCCACGTGTTGAGCAATTCGGCGGTACGTCCACCCGGCCTCCCGCGTGCCCACTATACGCCCTCGCTCAAAGTCCGTCAACTGCACATACGGTTCACGTCCACGCTGTCGCAGCATGCTACCAGTGTTAAAGACTGCGATGGAGCTCCGTATGCCACGGCAAACTGGCTGACACTGACGGCGGCGGTGCACAAATGCTGCGCAGCTAGCGCCATTCGACGGCCAACACCGCGGTTCCTGGTGTGTCCGCTGTGCCGTGCGTGTGATCATTGCTTGTACAGCCCTCTCGCAGTGTCCGGAGCAAGTATGATGGGTCTGACACACCGGTGTCAATGTGTTCTTTTTTCCATTTCCAGGAGTGTAGTTCTAATTCATCGCCACTCTACCAGGACTTACCAATCTTAACGAACTAAGTAATAACTGCTAATCGTTTTGCGTTGGCGTCACATTCTTCAGATTATGTCTCCTAATATTCCTAGCTTAGCCATGATCTTGAATCCTATATTATACCTATCTCTGGTCACTATTAGACATGTTACTCCTATAGTATTTTCTCCTCCTAAAACGGATAGTTTTTGCTATAGAACCATGGCGCTGACTGCTGTCTTCCTGACTGACCAACTTCATGTCCATCTTCAACAGTCCGTCTCATAACAATGTAAAGGTTGCACGGCGATGACTTTGGAGGGGGTCGAAGTTTGATCTGACGGTGGGGAGCAGGGGCGGGCCGATGGCAAAATGTTGCCCGCCCGGGTTGGACACACATTCTATGGTCCCTCCTTCGTGGTCCGGTGGTGGCAGAGTTCACAGCGAGGATTCCCGGTTTACACATGACAGTCCTGCCGAACATAACGTACTCGGCTTGTAACCTCCATGACACAGCACTCGTTAAAGCCTGAGCTATGGTAAGTGAGCGGGATTCACCTTATGAGAAAGGATTTTCGTATAGATATCGACCGCGTGTACCTGAATGGTGGCAAATCAGACTTACATCCACTCTGTAATAACAATGATCCGTCAAGTACGTTCGAAATGCAATTACACGTCAGGATGGACCAAAAGCAACCCAGAAGATGCTACCAATTTGATAATAATACGGTCGCCAGCCTAATTAGGCATTAACTGAGTTTCTTCCCCGTACAAGTTGGTATATATTCGTGCAAAACAAGAAGTTGTAACACTGCATAATACAGTAGAATTTTACAAACAGAAAATCTATTGAACTCATAGTTTAACATTCTGTACTGATATGGAAAATCATGAATACGTAACACTACACTATAATGTTTACTACAAAACTTTATACTGTCTATTAATCTAATTAAAATCGGGAATAGGTTACAATTGAAATTGTACTTTCGTGCCACCCACAAAGTGTCAATTTTTATAAAGATAAAACACTCATAAATTTTGACTTTAACTTTTGCTAGTCAAACCAATTCAGAACACTTCAGAATTCAAATGAATGAGGAGGGGGGACCCTGAAACAGTTATGATCGCTGTATATAAAAAAATGATTACTGAATTTATTATTCATTCAAGATTTCCAGTTTATATGTTACTACTCTTTTCATCTTATTTACTACTCATTTAAATGCCTTTAAATCTGTCTCGAAATAATAAACTTCATTACTATGTCAATACTAAAGTTATCTTTCGACTTCGTTAGACTTTCGCTACTCATTTACTGGTTCATTAACAAAACATTTCTTTAAACATCATTCTAATATAGCTAGTTCTGCAAATAATTATTATTAACACAAATTTTAATTTTCATTTCGGGACACTCGGATTGCACAACGTTTGGAAAGGACCCTGTCTAGGTTAGTTGTGAGGATAATTAAATGATGGAAAAGTTCTGGTAAAATTTAGGTTATTATTGCACCAAACAAACACAGTTCACTCTCTGATCCATACGAATACAGTACTAAAAGTTTCAACCTGCTAGTATCGATGCGGCGGTTGGCGAGCGGCAAGACGGCGAGGCACAGAGCACACATACAACCACAGATATGGCTCTTGATGTATCAGCACTTTAATTCTTCTTGGCGTCGCAATACTGGAATTTTGCCATGCTATGTGGGCGTTGAAACGGCATGCCAGAGGCTCAGTGAAGCTATGTCTTCCAGGAGAGCCTCCTTGGTCCAGAAGGTGTTGCTCGAACCAATACCAAACTACTACTGCGTCCGTCGTGCCGTGCAGTGCCCGTGCGCATTTTCCCGCGCTCGCCTGCCATCCACCTTTTAGCGCTCCCTCACAGACAGGGTATTCACCCGAGGTTTTGCATTCTACATATCTTAACACATTGCCTACGTATGGACCAGACGCACAGTTACAGTTTTAAACATCTTACAATAGTTTCAACATTTGTTACATTTCAATTCTATTACAATATTACTTGACATTTGACATAAACATTAATATTCACATTGAAACTTATTTACAGTTTTCTTAACATAATGGCATGAAACAAAAAAGAAATGAAATCAGAACATCAATTACACAAGTTTATTGAAAAATCAGAAGAAAAGAACTACTGATATGTACAATAGTATAGAGTCGTTGTTGTTACAGGGTGGTCAAGCGTTTAAATGCTGGTTCCCCCTGCTGAATTCGCGGAAGGGCTGCGTTTATGGGCCACTGCGAACCATCTGTACCAGGGAAATGCCCGGGCTCTGGCACAATGGTCAATGACGCAAAACTCAATCGAGGCAGAGTGGCTTCTCGAATGCTGGCCCCAGAGCACTGACACCCGGGAAGCTGTCAAAGAGGGCTTGTTGCTGTTGAGCGTTGATGATCAAGTAGGAGCGAAGGCCGGCTGCGGCCGATGTCCGTGGCTTGTGGCCTGTTTTTGGCGCTCGTGGTTTGACGACAACAGAGCCGATCGCGCAATTTATGGACTAGCATCTGCTATCCGCTGCGGCCAAGTTGTTGTCCTGGGCTCTCACTTCTGCTCCAAGTTCTCGTAAAATTTTGTACCGTTACAAAACATTGCTTATTCCGGCTGACGCCCGCAACTGTAATGAATCCACCCTTAAATGTTCCGAAATAGTTATGTTAATTTTTCATAATAACTTTGTTACTTAATGTCTCTAATGTTCTAACGATGATTTCGTAGGTTAAATGTGTAATTCATTATATTGCACTAAGACTTTTGTACTTGTCTTTTCGAGATGGCTTCGGTGTCTAGGTATCTTCTCCTGCTGGGTAATATTATACAAAGAAGGTCCTAGATGTTACGATAGACATTGTTCGAACAGTTAACTGTTTCAGTTTTCCACATCTGTTTATTTTAATCTTTTACTTTAGCACACATATTTTCAGAATTACTTCATAAGGTTTTCAAATGCAAGACATGGAAGATATATCTTGTCCGAAGACTTTAATCTAAAAACTTTCCACACCAAACTCTCTAACTGTTAGTCCAACTCCAATAAAGTCTAATACAATCCTGACACGCTTGGCGCCAAAGTATATATATATATATATATATATATATATATATATATATATATATATATATATATATGTTACGAGCCCAGCTTTCAGTACCTTCTGGAACAGGTATTAAGCCTATTTTGCATTAAGGTAACTTTGTAATTGAAATTGTCTATCATTTTTAATTTATATATTGTTTCCTGAAAATAATTAATTGAATATTTATGAAGGTAAAGGTTAATAACAAAGACTGAACATTTTCAATATATGAAAAACAGTAACTTCCTGTTACTTTATCTAATCGAGTTCACTACCGACAGTAAAATTAATAAAATTATAAATGGAGAGAAATATTTTGTGTACAGATGATACTGAAGAATAAAAGTTATTGTAACTAACGTGGACTTCTTTACTGATCATTTGCTTTTAAATTTTGACTACGTAATTTCCATGGTGTAACATAGATACCTGATAGTGTATCACAACACAAGTAAAAATTATACATACGGAAAAGCCATATTTCACAGCTAAAAACATATAAGTTTTCATAGGTTAAGAAAAAAATTACGTAAGAAAATCAACTGGAGTCTGACTAAAATATAGCTGGTATTCAACATTTGGGACTAGATTCATTATAGTGGGATTCGACGTACAACTGAATAAGAGAAAAATACATTTGTCTAGCTAAACTCAAACGTTATACACAGCCTCTTGGATACTGTCTGCTCAGATAATCTGTTATCGGTTTCATGTCGCTCTACCTCAGCACAAACATTTCCCTAACTGACGCAAGATTCTGTTAACATCTATGGTCACTTATGCTGTAGCAGTCGTCTTATCACTCATGTCCTTCCCTCTAATAACTGAATCAAAATATTCGTGTTTGTCACCATAAGAAAAATCCACTATCCTTGCGAGACGGTTCTCTCATTATCTGCTTAAGGTATTTTTAAGAATACATTAAAAGAATTTTTTCAGTTTTATTTACTAAGTGCGTGTTTAACAGCTGTATTTTTCGGTTCTAAGACAGATAACATCATCGTATTAGTCTCCGTTTTTTTGTGAAGCCATAGTTTTTAATGACGAAAGTTAGTTAGGTGTGACCAACTGCAAAGTCGATAGTACACTCCTGGAAATGGAAAAAAGAACACATTGACACCGGTGTGTCAGACCCACCATACTTGCTCCGGACACTGCGAGAGGGCTGTACAAGCAATGATCACACGCACGGCACAGCGGACACACCAGGAACCGCGGTGTTGGCCGTCGAATGGCGCTAGCTGCGCAGCATTTGTGCACCGCCGCCGTCAGTGTCAGCCAGTTTGCCGTGGCATACGGAGCTCCATCGCAGTCTTTAACACTGGTAGCATGCCGCGACAGCGTGGACGTGAACCGTATGTGCAGTTGACGGACTTTGAGCGAGGGCGTATAGTGGGCATGCGGGAGGCCGGGTGGACGTACCGCCGAATTGCTCAACACGTGGGGCGTGAGGTCTCCACAGTACATCGATGTTGTCGCCAGTGGTCGGCGGAAGGTGCACGTGCCCGTCGACCTGGGACCGGACCGCAGCGACGCACGGATGCACGCCAAGACCGTAGGATCCTACACAGTGCCGTAGGGGACCGCACCGCCACTTCCCAGCAAATTAGGGACACTGTTGCTCCTGGGGTATCGGCGAGGACCATTCGCAACCGTCTCCATGAAGCTGGGCTACGGTCCCGCACACCGTTAGGCCGTCTTCCGCTCACGCTCCAACATCGTGCAGCCCGCCTCCAGTAGTGTCGCGACAGGCGTGAATGGAGGGACGAATGGAGACGTGTCGTCTTCAGCGATGAGAGTCGCTTCTGCCTTGGTGCCAATGATGGTCGTATGCGTGATTGGCGCCGTGCAGGTGAGCGCCACAATCAGGACTGCATACGACCGAGGCACACAGGGCCAACACCCGGCATCATGGTGTGGGGAGCGATCTCCTACACTGGCCGTACACCACTGGTGATCGTCGAGGGGACACTGAATAGTGCACGGTACATCCAAACCGTCATCGAACCCATCGTTCTACCATTCCTAGACCGGCAAAGGAACTTGCTGTTCCAACAGGACAATGCACGTCCGCATGTATCCCGTGCCACCCAACGTGCTCTAGAAGGTGTAAGTCAACTACCCTGGCCAGCAAGATCTCCGGATCTGTCCCCCATTGAGCATGTTTGGGACTGGATGAAGCGTCGTCTCACGCGGTCTGCACGTCCGGCACGAACGCTGGTCCAACTAAGGCGCCAGGTGGAAATGGCATGGCAAGCCGTTCCACAGGACTACATCCAGCATCTCTACGATCGTCTCCATGGGAGAATAGCAGCCTGCATTGCTGCGAAAGGTGGATATACACAGTACTAGTGCCGACATTGTGCATGCTCTGTTGCCTGTGTCTATGTGCCTGTGGTTCTGTCAGTGTGATCATGTGATGTATCTGACCCCAGGAATGTGTCAATAAAGTTTCCCCTTCCTGGGACAATGAATTCACGGTGTTCTTATTTCAATTTCCAGGAGTGTATTTCCAGACGTCTTATATAACCGTTATGAACTGTAAATGTTCTTCTGTTAGAAGGATCTACGCATGTAGCTGGTAGAAGCTATACCTTCTTTCGATTATACAGTATATTTGACGGAGAGAAGTTAGTACTGTACTGAAAATTTTGATGTGGGGTGTTGCTTCCCTTAAAATACTTAAAACACTAGTTTGCAATTTTTTGTCAATTTAGTACTACCTGTTGTATTTGATCGACCCTCACAATATGTGTGTGTGGGAGTAGGGGGGGGGGGGGCGGGAGGGGGGAGTGATGGAGATGGTGAATCGAAAGTCATATTGTCACAAAAAATTGCTGTCTTTGAACATGTGCTCTCGCACCTGACAAATTTAGATCGTAGACTGAAAGTAATTTATATCGTAAAAGGGCTGTAAAATGTACAATACAGAGAAAAAATCCCTGGAGTGCTGTCAGTAAACGAAACAGTCTGGAAGATATCGTGCTTCCATTACATATTCCTAAGTCTTATTCAGATCACCTAAAGCGCGGGGAGTAGCAAACTCGAAGAGGTTTCACACTAGAGAGGAAGGTACGGAGTAAATGGAAAAGTAAAATAAGACTGTTAGCTGAAAACGCCTTTAGCTTGGTGACGCGATATAAACTGATGGGAATCCCAATGTAAATTGCTCTAGGAGAGAAAGAAATTGACGTCGAGATCCAGAATGAAACTGTCAGTAATCGACAGAAAACGGTGGAAAGGCATGCACGCTGCACGCATGCAGTTCTTTCAAAATATATTCTTGATATCATAAATACAAAGACGGATACGAAAAGAAAAAATTTTCGGGTTCTCCCTCAATAAATGCGGATGTGATGTAGATCAATGCGTGAACAATATAGAATGCTATTACTCATGAAAGGAATCTTTAATAGACACAAAGCCTACCACCATGTACCGTAGTCAGTGCCTTGTGTATGTAACTTTGTAGCTTTTAGAAGACTAAGAATGTCACAAAAACTATAAAGAGATGAGTAACAGACTTTGTGCATCCACAGAAAAACAATTCTGTAATGCAGAGGATAACTCAGTGCTTTTCGTGGAACTGCAGCCCTAAAACCTAGGAGCGGATTTGAGCATAATACACTCCTGGAAATTGAAATAAGAACACCGTGAATTCATTGTCCCAGGAAGGGGAAACTTTATTGACACATTCCTGGGGTCAGATACATCACATGATCACACTGACAGAACCACAGGCACATAGACACAGGCAACAGAGCATGCACAATGTCGGCACTAGTACGGTGTGTATCCACCTTTCGCAGCAATGCAGGCTGCTATTCTCCCATGGAGACGATCGTAGAGATGCTGGATGTAGTCCTGTGGAACGGCTTGCCATGCCATTTCCACCTGGCGCCTCAGTTGGACCAGCGTTCGTGCCGGACGTGCAGACCGCGTGAGACGACGCTTCATCCAGTCCCAAACATGCTCAATGGGGGACAGATCCGGAGATCTTGCTGGCCAGGGTAGTTGACTTACACCTTCTAGAGCACGTTGGGTGGCACGGGATACATGCGGACGTGCATTGTCCTGTTGGAACAGCAAGTTCCCTTGCCGGTCTAGGAATGGTAGAACGATGGGTTCGATGACGGTTTGGATGTACCGTGCACTATTCAGTGTCCCCTCGACGATCACCAGTGGTGTACGGCCAGTGTAGGAGATCGCTCCCCACACCATGATGCCGGGTGTTGGCCCTGTGTGCCTCGGTCGTATGCAGTCCTGATTGTGGCGCTCACCTGCACGGCGCCAAACACGCATACGACCATCATTGGCACCAAGGCAGAAGCGACTCTCATCGCTGAAGACGACACGTCTCCATTCGTCCCTCCATTCACGCCTGTCGCGACACCACTGGAGGCGGGCTGCACGATGTTGGGGCGTGAGCGGAAGACGGCCTAACGGTGTGCGGGACCGTAGCCCAGCTTCATGGAGACGGTTGCGAATTGTCCTCGCCGATACCCCAGGAGCAACAGTGTCCCTAATTTGCTGGGAAGTGGCGGTGCGGTCCCCTACGGCACTGCGTAGGATCCTACGGTCTTGGCGTGCATCCGTGCGTCGCTGCGGTCCGGTCCCAGGTCGACGGGCACGTGCACCTTCCGCCGACCACTGGCGACAACATCGATGTACTGTGGAGACCTCACGCCCCACGTGTTGAGCAATTCGGCGGTACGTCCACCCGGCCTCCCGCATGCCCACTATACGCCCTCGCTCAAAGTCCGTCAACTGCACATACGGTTCACGTCCACGCTGTCGCGGCATGCTACCAGTGTTATAGACTGCGATGGAGCTCCGTATGCCACGGCAAACTGGCTGACACTGACGGCGGCGGTGCACAAATGCTGCGCAGCTAGCGCCATTCGACGGCCAACACCGCGGTTCCTGGTGTGTCCGCTGTGCCGTGCGTGTGATCATTGCTTGTACAGCCCTCTCGCAGTGTCCGGTGCAAGTATGGTGGGTCTGACACACCGGTGTCAATGTGTTCTTTTTTCCATTTCCAGGAGTGTACATATAAATTACTCGTGTACCCACAACAACCAGAAAGCAGTCGGTTACCGGCGCCTAGACATGCTTTTCTTGACTTCCGAAAGTTTTCGAGACAGTTCTGCCTGCTGCTTGGCAGTAAACGTGAGATTGTACGGTCTGCAGTGCTTGCTATCAACCCCATCTAACGTCTCGAATGCTTTCAGGCGAGGACTTCTGTTTGCGGTCCGTCAGTGTACAAAATTATGGTTACCGCTGTAGGGGTGACCTAGGAAGAGGATCTGCAGCGTCGTTTCCAGTTTGTTGCTCAAGAAACCCCCTTGAACAACTCGAAGCTCGTCGCCATCGTTTTGTCGCAACTTCTGTAGGGAAGTTACGACACCAGAAGATTGTGACAAAATGTAGGAAGAACTCGAAAAGATTGATACTCGGCACAAGGACTGATGATTGGCCGTCAACATAAACACATGTAGCTCATAGCGCACGAACAAGCGGAAGGTCAATTATCCTTTCATCATCCGAGTGGTGAACAATCATTGGAAGTAGTCACATCCGTTAAATATCTTGGAGTAAACGTACAGAGCAATTTTAAGTGGAACAACCACATAAAAGTAATCGTAGGAAAGATAGATGCTACAAGTGCAGTCCACCAATGCTAGTGGTATATCACACACACGTCGTTCATTCTGTATCTGACTAATGTTTGTCAGTCTGGGACCCTCAAAAGTTAGGACTGATGGAAGAAATAGAGAAGACCCACAAAACAGTAGCGCGTAGCATCACAGATTCGACTGATAAGTACGGAAGTGACACGATGGTGCTCATCCAACAACAGTGATAGGCGCTACAAGAGAGACGTTCTTCATCACGGTATGGCTTATGGTAAAAAATTGGAGAACGAATGTTCGTAGAAGTTTCAATCAGAACATTTCTTCCTTCTACCCTGGTGTTCAAAATTAAAGCTAAAACATGAAAATTTTCCAATGTTGAGTTCATTTTGCGACTAAACAGTAAACAGGAGATAGTGAAGTAGAAATAATGTAAAGAGCACAGAAAGTAAAAAAGTGTGACATGCATAACGGTAGACAAAAGTGTTATTAGTTTTTCCCCAACTTAACGGATTAGCGCACACATTCCGAAACTGATTAATGTGCTCAGTATAGACTGTGACCACCACTGGCAGCAATACAGGCCTGACAACGATGGGGCATGCTGTGAATGATGCCATCATTCTCATGTTGACGTAACAACATCTATTCTTCGTGCAGAGTTGTTCGCAGGTCCTGGAGAGTGCTTGGTGGATGTTGACATGAAGCAAGCAGTCTCCATAGTGCATCCCAGACATGCTCTATGGGAATCAAATCGGGAGAGCCAGCAATCTACGCTATGCGTGCAATATTTGCAGGATCCAAAAAAAATCAGTACCTGTTCTCTATGAGCTCCAGCATTATCGTTCATCAATATGAAGTCTGAGCCCACAGCACTTCGCAACAACCGCACATGAGGTCCCAAAATCTCATCACAATACCTGACAGCAGTTAAACCTTGCCTATTTACCCATACAATTTCATGAAGAGGTGATCAAGTGATCGACATAATCCCTGCCCACAATATTAGGGAGCGTCGTCGATATCGGTGTGCTTCCACAATGTTTGGGTCTCGAAATTGTGTTCAGCGTTGCCTTCAGATGCGAATTCGTTGAGAAACACTCTCCAGGCCAAATCGGGACTCATCTTTGACAAGAACATTTGCCCACCGTTCGACCATCTAGGTGGCGTGTTGACGACTACACTCTAGACGTTCATTTTTGTGAAGAAGCATCAGAGGTAATCATGCAGCAGGTGTCCGACAATAAAAGCCACTCTGCCGAAGCATTCCGTACACCGTTTGCCTCCATATACCACGTCTAGTGGTGCGAGGTCAGATGCTAGTTGCCGTGCAGTACTGAGGCGGTAGCGTCGTGCCCTTACAGCCAAATACCAGTCCTCTCTTCCTTCACTGGTCTTCCGGACACAGTTTCGGTCTCTATAATCTGTCACCAAATCCGAGAAACAACAGAACGATGAACATGAAGCCATCGAACCACGTCAGTTTGGGACTGTCCTGCTTCCCCTATTCCTACTGCCCTCCACCGCACAGAGTCTGGTAGGTGTCTTCAATGTGCCTCACTGCACCGTGTTTGACTATGTACACAGTGATTGTGGATGTGAGATTACCGGGAAAACACTACCCCATTTTATAGATACCCTGAAATCATCATTGGCGTGGTGGTCCATTGACCAGAATGCCGTCTTCCGTGTAGAACACGATCGTACAGACATTTCTTGACAGTTTGTATGATTGTATCGTGAATTAGACACAGGACTGGACAACGGTTTGTTGCTTTAATTTTGGACACCTGTGTACATATACCCCGTGAAAAGACCAGTAAAATGCAATAACCTGATTCGAGTTCACATGGGAGCTTACCAATAATAATTTTTCCCGCGTACCTTTTGCGAGTGGATTGCATATGGTGGAAGGGACAATAGTACACCAAGTATCCTCGGCCACACACTGTTCAAATGGTTCAAATGGCTCTAAGCACTATGGGACTTAACATATGAGGTCATCAGTCCCCTAGACTTAGAACTACTTAAACCTAACCAACCTAAGGACATCACACACATCCATGCCCGAGGCAAGATTCGAACCTGCGACCGTAGCAGCAACGCGGTTCCAGACTGAAGCGCCTAGAACCGCTCGGCCACAACGGCAGGCCCACACACTGTGAAGTGGCTTCCACAGTGGAGGTATGGATGTAGATGAATATTCAAATATTTAATTCATATTTTTTTCACTAAATTTTTATGTTTAGAACATTCAACTCTCTTACACTGTGGCACAACTAAACCTGGCACTCCAATTTTGAGACAAATCCTCTGGATTGAAGATAGCGGTATACTACAAAACGAACTAACTTTGACCATTATTGCAGGTGGTGATTGGGGTGTGTACTAGTACACATTTCTGGCAGTAAATTTAGCTCATACTGTCTGGTGGAAGGCCACGCACTCCTGCAGAAGAGGAATGCACTTTTATCTCTATCAAGTTGTTCGCAGTGAACTTCAATGCTAAAATGAAACGTCTTTAGTTCCCATATTTTAATTCGTTGTTACCATACAAGATAATATTTTTTGAGCAATTCAAATCATGCCCAAAATAATGAACGAGCCTATTGGCCTATACTTGATTTTCATTCTCTAAGTTAAGCTGTGCTCCTCTTTAATAAACCGGAGATTTTTACATAAAGATCACATTACTTCTGCCGTCCCATGAGATGTGTGAAGGCTACCTAATTTTCTTTAAAAACTATATTAATTCACTATAAGACTGAAAACAATCTTGTGAATTGTGAACAAATTCTTCACTACTGTGTAAGAAAGTAGGGAACACATAGAAACGTATATTTTCAGTATGTTCCGAAAAAACGAAAAATATCCCAGTCAAAGCAGAAAAATTTTTCTTCACTGAGATGCTTCTATTTTTTGCAGAATAATTTTGCGTACATTAATTTTTTGTTTTCTTTTTGTTTTGAGTATGTTATTTACTGCAATGAACAAAATACTCATGTACGGAGTTTATGTGTTACTCCAGGGCCTGTTTGTTTATGCACTAGAAACTCAATGTAAAGGTAGTTAATGCTTGCATATCTGATCCAAGTGTACAGTACTTCGTATAAGCCAAAACGTTAGAGAGTAGAAACATAACATCTCATTACATCACTCAAATGTTACGGTTTTTCAAATTAAATATCCAATATGGAAAGAACCAGAGGTTGTACAGAGTACAGAGTTTGAGGGAGAGCATAAGGGAACAATTGACGGGAATGGGGGAAAGAAATACAGTAGAAGAAGAATGGGTAGCTTTGAGGGATGAAGTAGTGAAGGCAGCAGAGGATCAAGTAGGTAAAAAGACGAGGGCTAGTAGAAATCCTTGGGTAACAGAAGAAATATTGAATTTAATTGATGAAAGGAGAAAATATAAAAATGCAGTAAATGAAGCAGGCAAAAAGGAATACAAACGTCTCAAAAATGAGATCGACAGGAAGTGCAAAATGGCTAAGCAGGGATGGCTAGAGGACAAATGTAAGGATGTAGAGGCTTATCTCACTAGGGGTAAGATAGATACTGCCTACAGGAAAATTAAAGAGACCTTTGGAGATAAGAGAACTACTTGTATGAACATCAAGAGCTCAGATGGAAACCCAGTTCTAAGCAAAGAAGGGAAAGCAGAAAGGTGGAAGGAGTATATAGAGGGTCTATACAAGGGCGATGTACTTGAGGACAATATTATGGAAATGGAAGAGGATGTAGATGAAGATGAAATGGGAGATACGATACTGCGTGAAGAATTTGACAGAGCACTGAAAGACCTGAGTCGAAACAAGGCCCCCGGAGTAGACAACATTCCATTGGAACTACTGACGGCTTTGGGAGAGCCAGCCCTGACAAAACTCTACCATCTGGTAAGCAAGATGTATGAAACAGGCGAAATACCCTCAGACTTCAAGAAGAATATAATAATTCCAATTCCAAAGAAAGCAGGTGTTGACAGATGTGAGAATTACCGGACAATCAGTTTAATAAGTCACAGCTGCAAAATACTAACACGAATTCTTTACAGACGAATGGAAAAACTAGTAGAAGCCGACCTCGGGGAAGATCAGTTTGGATTCCGTAGAAATACTGGAACACGTGAGGCAATACTGACCTTACGACTTATCTTAGAAGAAAGATTAAGGAAAGGCAAACCTACGTTTCTAGCATTTGTAGACTTAGAGAAAGCTTTTGACAATGTTGACTGGAATACTCTCTTTCAAATTCTAAAGGTGTCAGGGGTAAAATACAGGGAGCGAAAGGCTATTTACAATTTGTACAGAAACCAGATGGCGGTTATAAGAGTCGAGGGGCATGAAAGGGAAGCAGTGGTTGGGAAGGGAGTAAGACAGGGTTGTAGCCTCTCCCCGATGTTATTCAATCTGTATATTGAGCAAGCAGTAAAGGAAACAAAAGAAAAATTCGGAGTAGGTATTAAAATCCATGGAGAAGAAATAAAAACTTTGAGGTTCGCCGATGACATTGTAATTCTGTCAGAGACAGCAAAGGACTTGGAAGAGCAGTTGAACGGAATGGACAGTGTCTTGAAAGGAGGGTATAAGATGAACATCAACAAAAGCAAAACGAGGATAATGGAATGTAGTCGAATTAAGTCGGGTGATGTTGAAGGTATTAGATTAGGAAATGAGACACTTAAAGTAGTAAAGGAGATTTGCTATTTGGGGAGCAAAATAACTGACGATGGACGAAGTAGAGAGGATATAAAATGTAGACTGGCAATGGCAAGGAAAGCGTTTCTGAAGAAGAGAAATTTGTTAACATCGAGTATAGATTTAAGTGTCAGGAAGTCTTTTCTGAAAGTATTTGTATGGAGTGTAGCCATGTATGGAAGTGAAACATGGACGATAAATAGTTTGGACAAGAAGAGAATAGAAGCTTTCGAAATGTGGTGCTACAGAAGAATGCTGAAGATTAGATGGGTAGATCACATAACTAATGAGGAGGTACTGAATAGGATTGGGGAGAAGAGAAGTTTGTGGCACAACTTGACTAGAAGAAGGGATCGGTTGGTAGGACGTGTTCTGAGGCATCAAGGGATCACCAATTTAGTATTGGAGGGCAGCGTGGAGGGTAAAAATCGTAGGGGGAGACCAAGAGGTGCATACACTAAGCAGATTCAGAAGGATGTAGGTTGCAGTAGGTACTGGGAGATGAAGAAGGTTGCACAGGATAGAGTAGCATGGAGAGCTGCATCAAACCAGTCTCAGGACTGAAGACCACAACAACAACAACAACAACATATGGCCGAATGTAGTTACTAACACCGAAATAACTGAAAACGTTTCATGTTAGAATATCTGTATATCTGTGCTACGACACGAGTTAAGGCTATGATAAAAATATAGATGAACAGCAACATTAATTTCAATTAATATGTATAAAAATTAACAGAAAACTTAATAGTCCAGTCAAATTGCAGATATACCTTGCAAAAGGTGGGGTAGAAGAGTTTATTTTTTCAACTCGTTAATATGGTTGGAAAGATTAGAAAATCGAGTCTTTCCAACAAAATTTCGCTTGGGGTAACTTTCTGCACTCAAAAAACTTAGAAAATTTCGGACTTTTTTCAGTTTTTTCAAAATACCTCACTTTCATTTGCTCCTATCGCTTTAACGTCTATTTTCTTTTTTAAAGAGCACAAAATTCTCTACAAATTTGATTGTTTCCTTTTTTTCCACTTCCAATACCCAAGGCGCTACATCGCTTAAAAAAATACCAATTTTTCAAATTTTGAGCATAGTGGCAAGATACCTTATTTTTAACACTATTTTTTCTGTTTCTGTTTGTGTAGTATAAATGCATTATACATAATGTTATATGTTGGAATTTACCACCTCACTTTCAGGTATTCAATTTCTCTGTATGCAACATGAGGATTACTGGGCACCCGACTATTGTGATTCTTACATCACTACCTCAAGTTCACTATGGGGCACCTCTGCCTTGGTATTTGTAAAACTATAAATATAAAAATACATCTTTAAGAGACATACACACACACACACACACACACACACACACACACACACACACACACACACACACACACATACACACGCACACAAAATAATTTGTCTCAGGAAACTGAACTATTATTAGCTGCAATAGGCAACCTAATTAGGTAGGTAATTATTCTTGTGTATAAAAGCCACGCTGTTGCCATTAAAAATAAGTAGCTTTATTACAATTAAAATGCATTGTCAGTTACTAAAAAATGTTGACAGTTCTGAGTGTGTAATACTTGTAATATCGCACTTTAGCGCACTTGAGACAGATATGAGCATCACTTCCAACGTTTTGATGGGCCAGGTTCCTGAGTGTCACCAGAAATACCTTGAGTTACGGATTCAGGGTCTGTACATAGAGTTGATCCCAGATTGACCTCTTCTTTAAACAGCGAGTCAGCCTCAGCAAGTTCGTTGATTTCGTCAGCGGTTTCCTCAACATCCTCCATAACATCTTCTTCACTGTCTTCATATAAAAATTTTGGCACGTTTTCACAGTTGACCCCAATGCATTTCTTACAAATTGAATAACATTTCAAACCCGCTTTTCTGCAGGAGCACGCTCCGCCACAGTTCAGCTTGCATGAACATGAAACAATGTGAAGAAGTGCTTCAGGTGTTGGATCTTGGCTCATTATAACGGGTATTGGACCGTGGTCACTGTGATTCCAGCCCCATTTCTCAGGAGGTTTCCAGTTTCCCATCCAACTTTGGACTTGTTGGTAAGTCCGCAACGAATGATGTGCAGCATCTTGTGTAGGTGGCAACCGTGCAAGATTCAGTTTGCTTTTTGTGGCAGACTAGGCGAACAGCTGGTACCGCAAATGGACTAGTGTGTGTGGGAGCTGCTGACACCTCCACTATACAATGCGATAGTAACCAGTTCTCCTGCTGTTATTATTTCTACACGGGTAGCATGTGGTTTATTGAACGTGCAAAGGGCTGAGGTTAGGTGTTCATTTTTCGCAACAATATTGCAGCACTTAATGTTTCCTTGACCAAAAAAAGCGGATGTTGTATCACATCCGCTAAAGGCGTAAGTGAACAGAATATATTCACTGTCAAACTTGTAAGCTGCAGTGGAAAACCACTTTTCTTCTGCATTTATTCTTCCTGGCTTTAAGAAAAATAAGTTTTCAATGCCTTGCCCCAAACCGGTCATGAGCACAAGCAGGTCAACATCTTCTCCTACAATGACAACACTTCCAAAATCTTTGGTTCTTGACATGGCAGATGTTACAATCATAACGTCAGCATCGTCTTGTGCCTGGAGCAATTCAATGCTACACTCCAGAAATTCCTTTTTAAGAAGTGTGATCAAACGCATCTTCTTTCGTTCGTTGTACAAGAACTTGTCCTGAGGGGCTTGGTTCACCATCTCTGATTCAACCACAACGTCAACCGAAGAATGTTTTTGGGACCTACGAATCCTCCCAGCACTCTTTGTGCTACATTTGTCTCCCTCACATGGATACCCATCAAATACAATAGCAAATTGAGATCCAAAATGACGTTGCAGGTAAGAAACATAGCTTTGGGCTATTGACTTGAAGCAAACATTTCGAGTCCAAGTCACTTTGTGGATAAGGTACCCTCCATCAATGACAAAAAATTTACTCGGTCCACCTGACTTGACATCATCCACTGGAACGAAGGCCAAAGAATAAATACGCTTTTGTCCGCAAAAGAACAATTCCTAAATACTTTTTCTTATAGCTGATCATTAACGTCAATCAACTGTAGAAAATGTACGGCACCTGCATGCAATAGTATTACATATTGTAACACAAATAAACTTCACGCAATCCGACCTGAATGTGTTCGTAGTTACTGAATATGATGCTGTTTGTCCTGGTCCTGCAGCAGACTGAGATGGTAAATTCCAACGAATAACATGATGAGTAATATGTTTATACTACACAAGTAGAAACTGAAATAACACTGTTCAAAAATTAGGCAATTTGCCACTTTGCTCTAAATTTGAAAAAAAATGGTATTTTTTGACGTGCTGTAGCGCCTTAGATACTGGGAGTAGAAAAAAATGGTAAGAATCAAATTTGTAGAGAATTTTGTGCTCTTTAAAAAAGAAAATAGACGTCAAAGCCATAGGAGCAAATGAAACTGAGATATTTTGAAAAAGCTGAAAAAGTCCGAAATTTTCGAAGTTTTTTGACTGCAGAAAGTTTTCCCAAGAGAAATTTTGTTGGCAAAACTCTAACCTTTCCAACAATACGAACGAGTTAAAAAAAATAAAATCTTCTACCCCACCTTTTGCAAGGTACAGGCTTTTTTTCTGACAGTTTCACTGGACTATAACAACAAAAAACCCGAAAGGTTATAAAAATAATTTTCAAAAGTATTGTGATACGGATAGCGTTATACTGAAGCAAGATTTGGATAAAAATAATGGTACTAGACATGAAAGGACATCACAACATCCAT
Source organism: Schistocerca nitens (assembly GCF_023898315.1). Classification (NCBI taxonomy): domain Eukaryota; kingdom Metazoa; phylum Arthropoda; class Insecta; order Orthoptera; family Acrididae; genus Schistocerca; species Schistocerca nitens. The sequence goes on along the minus strand of NC_064616.1, from coordinate 965,641,983 downwards.
GCCAGAGGCAGGATTCGAACCTGCGACCGTAGAGGTCGCGCGGTTCCAGACTGTAGCGCCTAGAACCGCTCGGCCACCCCAACCAGCGAATGTGTGCATTAAAGATTCCTTTCCTGAGTAATAGCATTCTATATTGTCCACGCATTGACCTATATCACATCTACATTTATTGTGGGAGAACCCGAAAATTAAGTTTTTTCCTGTTCGTATCCGTCTATGTATTTATGATATCAAGAAAATATTTAGAAAGAACTGCATGCGTGCAGCGTGTATGCCTCTCCACCTTTTTCTGTCGATTACTGACAGTTTAATTCTGGATCTCGATGTCAAATTTCTTTCTCTCCTAGAGCAATTTACATTGGGATTCCCATCAGTTTATATCACTACACCGATCTAAAGGCGCTCTCAGCTAACAGTTTTATTTTTCTTTTCCATTCACTCCGTACGTTACTCTCTAGTGTGAGACCTCTTTGAGTTTGCTACTCCCCGCGCTTTAGGTAACCTGAATAAGACTTAGGCCTATGTAATGGAAGCACGATATCTTCCAGACTGTTTTGTTTACTGACAGCACTCCACGAATTTTTTCTCTGTATTGTACATTTTACAGCCCTTTCAGTATATACATTACTTTCAGTCTACGCCCTAAATTTGTCAGATGCGAGAGCACATTTTCAAAGGCAGCATTTTTTTGTGACAATGTGATTTTCGATTCACCATCCCCATCCCCCCATCCCTCCCCCACCCCCCTACACCCACATATGGTGGAAGGGACAATAGTACACCAAGTATCCTCGGCCACACACTGTTCAAATGGTTCAAATGGCTCTAAGCTCTATGGGACTTGCCGGCCGCGGTGGTCTCGCGGTTCTAGGCGCGCAGTCCGGAACCGTGCGACTGCTACGGTCGCAGGTTCGAATCCTGCCTCGGGCATGGATGTGTGTGATGTCCTTAGGTTAGTTAGGTTTAAGTAGTTCTAAGTTCTAGGGGACTGATGACCACAGCAGTTGAGTCCCATAGTGCTCAGAGCCATTTGAACCAATTGATCTATGGGACTTACCATATGAGGTCATCAGTCTCCTAGACAGAACTACTTAAACCAAACCAACCTAAGGACATCACACACATCCATGCCCGAGGCAGGATTCGAACCTGCGACCGTAGCAGCAACGCGGTTCCAGACTGTAGCGCCTAGAACCGCTCGGCCACACCGGGTGGCACTCTCCTCACATTATTGATTGATTTATTAATCTTCATAGCAATCGTCGTTATGATGACATAATGAACACTAATCCCTGTCTTTATACTCACACTGTAGATTCAGACTTGTTGATAGGTGAAAGGTCTTGAACATTTCCATTACGTGTGGGGCTGTGGAGATAGCTGTTCATCACATTTTTCAGAAAACTGTTCAAAAGTACTTTGCAAGACTGCCTGTCAAAATCTCTTGCAAATAAATCTATAGATGTCTAAGGCTGAAGTCGCCTCCAACGAATACTGCAAGATCTGGATATTTCTATGCTACTGAGGGTATAGTTTCTTTGAAAGTCGTGGCAGAATTGGGTCACCGGAAAAAATCCAATAATTAACTTGATTTCACCTAGACCTGTTATACGATAACTTCACAGTGACACTCATATTCCATCTGAATAGAGATAATATTTTTTTCGATTGCGAGGGGAATTCCTCCTATGGCTTCTAATCTGTCTTTCCGATAAACGTTCCATGCCTCGATAAATGTCTCAGATATTTCTACTTCAGGTTTCAGCCACCTCTCGGTCCTTAGAAGAATTTGAGTGCTCAAATTTCCGCGAGGGTAGTAAATTCGAGAAATTTGTTACGATTACTCCAACAATTCACTGATAAAACTTTGACAGTCAAAGTGTATATGTTCTGTACGTGGCCAAATTTCGTTATCTGCGTCTTGAGTCGCAAGTGTTCATCAGAGTACCTTCTGTCACCTAGACTAAAAAAGAAAGAAGAGCTTTTACATACCTCAAGAACTCTGCAACCCGAGTAGCTGCTTCCATTGCCTCTTGCACCCCTTACGTATCACGGGCAGAGCTGCAATTCCACACCCGATACTGCAGGTCTAGTAACCTGCAGCCAAGACCGTCACAGAGTCGACGAAGCATTTAGTTGAGACACTATTCTCTGCTCCAAATCAAACAAACCCAATCATCTATGGGAACAATGCTACAAACTGGGAGTTTTGCTGGCACCCCGTGTGTCAGGCCATCTGCCTTCACCACTTCCGCCAGCCTCCTGTTTGAACTGAGGACAACCTCAGAACCCAATAGGCATGCGTCATTGGTGGCAGCGTGGGTTAGAACTGCATGCTCGACATCCTTTGGCAAGCCCCCTCCACCTCTTGGACGAGACTCCTCCTGGCAGACATACCAAGTGCACACTGGCTTTCCTCCTGGTGCTGGATACTATTTCCGTGAGAGGCTCCATAATGCACCTAACACTGGAGTTCCTTATAGCTGGTAAATTCCTATCCACTTGTGCCTGCAAGGCCTTGCTAGATGAGCGGCCACCTGCTCACTCAGGGTTAATGGGCTAGGCCAGACGACAAAACTCCACAGTCGTTTCCCACCTAGAGCGACAAGAATGAATTACCTCCTGCCACATACCGTGAGGTGAGGCAGATCCGCTGCTATGGGTAGACTGGAAGGTGCCTCGGTATCAAAGCCTGTGAGCGAAAAAACCGACACCTCAGGTGATCCATGCGACGCCCCCGATTCTCCGCCACCGCTACATCCTGAAGCAGCAGACGGAAGAAAGCTGACAGTAACCAAAAGCTTCTTCAGCTGTTCATGAACTGCGGCCAGCTCCTCCTGCGGCCTCACACGGTATGCACACATCCTATTCATCACAGCAAGACTAACTTAAGAAGTAAACAATAAAGCACACAGAGATACCTAAAGATACAGCATGCTACCCTCCTGACGTGTCATTAATGAAAGCAGACTCCTTAATGCACTGTGCAGCTGGTAGTTCAAAGGAAATAGCAACTGTATCACAGACTGCGTGAAACTACTCTCGAAAACAACAAAAATGTGAGATTACATAGCCCAAATAGGAAAACTTGCATGGAATTTAAGACATCAACTGCCGAGAAAACACACAAAAAGCTAAATACGTATCATGGAGCTCCGCAGAAGTCTATCTGCCCACAATTATAACCAATCAGGTGGTTCAAGCAGCAGTGTTGTCATTCTTGTGCAGAGTGAAGGGTTGGATGAGAAGGGATTTATTTACAAATGAAAGCTTCCTTCATAGCGTATATTTACATGCTGTTAATGACGAAATAGCTGAATATAGAGCTAGGTGGAAACAGCATGAAGATAGAAGGGGGAAACCCTGAACTACGAGCCGAAAGCAAGGAGAGACACAGAGCGACCAAGGTGTCAATGAACATAAGATTTGTGACAACTGTACAGGTAATGCTAAACCACCGCATGGAAGACGACGACGACGATTTTTGTTATTGTTGTTTCCACTGTTCTGACGTTCCTCAATTTATATTTTGTTATTAGTAACACTAGCCTTCATTTCCAAGAAGTTTACTGTCGTCATCTGCCCATGTGCTTCAACAGCTTTCTGTGTATGCCCTTGTCTGAAAACTATCATGACATGATAAAGTGTAGGGAACATTTTAATTTCTTGAAAAGACTATTTGTATATATATTGGTGGTAATTTTCCGTTAAATTTTCCGTTAGTTTACGTATGTAGTAGAATACACATATAAGTTTATGCTGTACAGAAAATTGGGTGTAGAATACTAATTTGAAAATTAGATACTATATAGGAGCTCATAGAGCGGATGATTATAATTAAAGTGTACGCACTGAAAGAAGTCCAGTGTGGGGCTGTAATTATCGTATAGCAGCGTAACTTGTTAGATATTCCAAAGCATCAACGTGGGGGCGATTTACGCTGGAAAAACGTAGTTCTAATTTTGACACCAGGTGCAAATCTGGCGTTATGAATGCAACGAAAACGTACTAAAATGGTTCCGCCTTTGTTTCAGCGACTGCCACCCCAACTCGCGTATCATATCAGTGACACTCTCACCCCTATTGGGCGATAACAAGAAACGAGCTGCCCTTCTTTGCACTTTTTCGATGTCCTCCGTCAACCCCACCTGAACTACGAGCCGAAAGCAAGGAGAGACACAGAGCGACCAAGGTGTCAATGAACATAAGATTTGTGACAGCTGTACAGGTAATGCTAAACCACCGCATGGAAGACGACGACGACGACGATTGTTGTTATTGTTGTTTCCACTGTTCTGACGTTCCTCAATTACAAGTTGCTGATGTTTCTCAAGAATAGCGGAATGCGCCTCTGAAGTTCCATTTGCATTACGTCTAGGACGGAGAGAATCCTAAATAACAGTAATAGGTCACCCAGCGAAGATAAGAGTCCACGTATTGTCTCAAGTTCTTGCAGTTTGATATTAATGCAGTTCCTGATAGTTTCACACTAACGGGTTCTTTTGGCTATCGGAATACTCATATTTGAATTACAAAAGTGTAATTGCTAGAACGCTCAACTACCTTAATAACACCTCATTCTGGATTGAATACGACTCGGAAAGCGACGTCAATTTGACGTTTCCATCCATCTCCTGACGTCTTACTGAATGAAGTCTGAAGTGCACGCACAGTTGTGTTGCCTGCCGCATGGATTCTGTGAAGTGTTGTGGCAGCTGGCAGTCATTGCTGAATGCAGACATTTGCAAATATCCCCACTGCCTTAGGGGAAATCGTCTTTGTGGCATTTTTTCCATACCATAATTAGCACAATAACATAAGGCTTGTTCTGCTGAAGAACTTGATGCCCACAAGTCCTTAAATAAGAATCTCCTAGCGGGAGTAATGCATGAAAGGAGACGGACTGTTGGACAAAAGAATGGACAGCTCCCTGCTTTTTGCGTTTCTGATAGCGCCTACGATAAGAATCTGGTGTCATATTATGCTTCACAACCTTAAACTGTTTTTTTTTCCTTCATACTAAAATAAAAGTTATGATATGAGAAGAGAAAATGACTGATATGCTTCTCAGGAACTTTAGTTTTTCGTGTTTATTTTCTCAAACTGGCTCTGAGCACTATGCGACTAAACTTCTGAGGTCATCAGTCGCCTAGAACTTAGAACTAATTAAACCTAACTAACCTAAGGCCGCCGCCCGCGGTGGTCTCGCGGTTCTAGGCTCGCAGTCCGGAACCGTGCGACTGCTACGGTCGCAGGTTCGAATCCTGCCTCGGGCATGGATGTGTGTGATGTCCTTAGGTTAGTTAGGTTTAAGTAGTTCTAAGTTCTAGGGGACTGATAACCACAGCAGTTGAGTCCCATAGTGCTCAGAGCCATTTTTTAACCTAAGGCCATCACACACATCCATGCCCGAGGCAGGATTCGAACCTGCGACCGTAGCGGTCGCTCGGCTCCAGACTGTAGCACCTAGAACCGCACGGCACTCCGGCCGGCTTTATTTTCTCACTTCATACTAAAACAAGGGTGTTAATATGAGAAGAGGAAATGAAATATACGCTTCCAAGACATAATACTTCCTTGTGTGCTACTACTGCATACATGAAAGCCCTGCAGTTAATTTTTGTATGTTAGATAAATTTTGATAACACCTCACATTCCTTTGTGAGAAGGTTCCTATTTTCTTGGGATTCAAATAGAGTGGACATTTCATCACTGGTTGATATTCTGATGACTAGTGACACGATACCCGTTGCAATTGCTCCATGGCACTTGTGAGTAGAGTCTCACGTTGGTTACTATAAGAACATGCAGGCAGTGATATCCGCTCACTGCAGTCAGAGCCAAGGTGATTTCTTTCAGTTTATGTCGAAGTGTCTGCTGCAGTGTCCACGCTCAGACAACGTAAATCGCGGCGGCATTGGGCACTGCTAATCGCTGCACTTGTCGTGAGCCTCGAAACACGAGCGCACTGACTCTGCTAACGATACTATGGAGTTAATACATCTTACTTAACGTAATATGCAGGTCGTGGGTAGGATAAAAATTCTGTTTGTCACTTCCCATCGCATTAAAATACTTTACAGTCATATTTGCTGCAATATTTATTGTTGGTTGTCTCTCTAATGTTAATAGTATTGATTCAGATTGTGCGTGAACACGAAAACACACACAGACACACACACACACACACACAAACAGTCATTGATTCCAGTGAGCGTGACAAGTACTGTGTGTTGAACAACACATACACCATCTAATTCCTCAGTTGGCGTCGATTGGGTGAGATTTTTCAATTACCTTGCACTGCAAGAATTGTAAGGAGGAGACTGAAAGCAAATGGACTTGTATCTAAAGAACTGCGACAAAGCAAAGCTTGACCGACTATCAGATAATTGTCCACATGGGTTTTGTGGACGAGTATACTTTTAGTAACCAACCCACCCACGATCATTACGTAAGATTTCTCGAAGGCGTAGGGGCATTGATTTCATCAAGACGTCGACAGTGTAGCGTGATGGTTTACTTCCCACCATACGTTTTCTATATTCGTCCAAAGGTCGCTTGCATTTGTAGGTCCACATGGCAATGACCTTGTTACCTTTGCCCACATATTCTCTATCTGGTTGATGTTCGGTGATCGTAGAACAAACGACAACAGCTTTATCCTCTCTTGGCCCTGAAACCTATGACGGATGGGGCTCTGCTCCTGTAAATAAACTGTTATCTCGTTCGTTCATATATTCATATTTAAATAACATATTAGTAATAAGCACATTGTATTATTATTTTCCACAGTGTTTAAGAATTCAGACCCTGTCATAAATAAGTGATCTAGATTCAACTGTCCCGTTAAGAATGTGGTTTACCCAGTCTATCGAATGATGAGAGTCGTATTCGGATACCCACATTAAGCCTGACTGGCTCCATCCGATTAGAACGATCTGGTATCGAAATTAAATGACAGAAATCGGATAATTTGAACGTCTGCATTGCATCAATGCTCCGCACATAAATTCCTATGATGGAGTAACAGGTAGGAACTGCCTAAGAGCACGCCGCAGTGACCAAGCGGTTCTAGGCGCTACAGTCTGGAACCGCGCGACCGCTACGGTCGCAGGTTCGAATCCTGCCTCGGGCATGGATGTGTGTGATGTCTTTAGGTTAGTTAGGTTTAAGTAGTTCTAAGTTCTAGGGGACTGATTACCTCAGAAGTTAAGTCCCATAGTTCTCAGAGCCATTTGAACCATTTTTTTGAACTGCCTAAGAAAAAGTGAGAAATATGTCTACTAGCAGCAATGTCACGTAATTGTAACCCATATTTTGTGACGGAAATACTGAATCGAACAATGCACATCTATTTCAGTGGTGGGAAGATGCACCATATCGGATTTGCTGATGACATAATGACAATAATAATAATAATAATAATAATAATCCCATGGGGCCGATAGGGGAAACCCTCCCCCATATGGGTGGTACCGAGTAAACCAAATACTTGGGGTGAACCAAATACTAACACAATCCTGAACGGATACTCAATCCGTTGAACTCAAAATCCAGACACGTCTGAGTGAAAACCACCGCTACTCTGGTCACCGTCTGTTAGCTCAATGAGCTCGGCTGAAAATATTTGCTTCCAAAGGCTTCAACACCCTCTGGTCCTGTCCGGTCCTGGAATCACCCAGGCCAAACCAATGAAACACAAGCAAACATGAACTGTGCAAGCAAAGTCAACTATACGCCAGGTGGTACACAACCCGGCTGTCGACAGGCGGCAGTTGGAATTTCGAATTCTGGGGAGTCCAGGTTAGCATGGCAGAGAATATTGAAGATCTCCTGTAAATTTCCCTACAAGCAGAAAACATGCATTTGAAAACTACACGCCGCACGGGATTAGCCGAGCGGTCTGGGGCGCAGCAGTCATGGACTGTTCGGCTGGTCCCGGTGAAGGTTCGGGTCCTCCCTCGGGCATGGGTGTGTGTGTGTTTGTCCTTAGGATAATTTAGGTTAAGTAGTGTGTAAGCTTAGGGACTGATGACCTTCGCAGTTAATTCCCATAAGATTTCACACACATAAGAACTTTTTTTTTATAACTAAACATCGATACATTGATCCAAATACGAAAACTAAATAATCTCACATAATAAATCGAGCGACAAAAAATTCTCGTCATTGCTCTTCAAGAACCACAACTAACTGACAAGGAAACCTTGCATTACGGAAACCATTTCGTCTTCAAGAGCAAAATACAACAAAAGGTAGCGAAAGGCGTACCAATCTTCGGCATTGCTTTTCTCGAACACAGATCTATCATCAGCTCTGTCAAAGAAATCACAGCCATCAACAATCGACTTAGTACTATGCTCATTCAGAGCCCCAGTAAAAAATATACACTCATCAATGCACATGCCTCCACCAACATCGAAAATAAGAAAAACACCAAAAATGTCAAAAAATTCGGGAACACACTCGAAAATACTATGAGCAAAATTCACCAAGATGACGTGAAAATACTAATGGGAGACTTCAACTCTCTATTCGGGTCAGAAAAAACCTGTAGAAAAATCATTGGTACAAATTTAACACACCGAAACGCTTAGCCCAACGGCACATGTCTGACTGATATTTGCCAACAATTCAACCACAAAAGAATGTCTTACCACTTTAGGAAAATACCATTTCTCAGGTAACATGCTTGGCTGTCGTTCGCCTTTCTAGACTCGCTGAAAGCCAGATTTTTAATTCTTTTGTAGTAGAGCTACAAGCAGGCAGATACAAACTCAATAAGGGAATCGTAAGATAACGCTCGAGCAAAATTCGTCCTGCTACTTACAGTAACCCTTAGTGCCAGAGCGAAAACCTTACGGTACTGCCAATTTCATAATGCCACTTTTGTTTTCTGCCGACATAATTTTTGTTGTTGTTAATACATAATTTTATCTATGAAATGCCACATTTTCATAACACTTGCGAATGATACAGGAAATGAAGTAAATACAGATGTTTTCGAAGTCAAAAGTCGGTAATATCCTACTAATTCGTGTTAAAATAGGATTAATCGTCTTACAGACACTTAATGCGTCGCTACAGTCTGGAACCGCGCGACCACTACGGTTGCAGGTTCGAATCCTGCCTCGGGCATAGACGTGTGTGATGTATTTAGGTTAGTTAGGTTTAACTAGTTCTAAGTTCTAGGGGACTGATAACCGCAAAAGTTAAGTCCCATAGGGCTCAGAGCCCTTTGAACCATTTTTGTACTTAATGCTTTATTAAGATAGACTGCTGTCGTGATGTTTCTGTTGTAAGTTGAATTTAATTTGTATTAGTAAAATTAATATTTTATTTGCATTTTACATTACTTTTCTAAACGCAACAGTAATCATCAAAGAGAAATTAATCAGCAGCTGAATTTTCTTTCACGATATCTAAAACAATCCGACAATGCAACAGTTGTTTTCGAATTCTACGCCCGTAGAAACCTACTTGTTTTAACGAGGTCGTTAAACCATAGTAGTTTTAAGAGTATTTTCGTCTACAAATGAATTGCCTTGACGGTTGATAGATCAAGAGCGGGAAAGGTAATATTTTACGAATACATGACGAGAGGGACAAGTGCTTGAGAGAGGACTTCCCTAACAATACAAGTGTCTGAGAGTCGACTTTCCTATCAATCTCCTGGATAGTTTTGTTTCTCAAATCAACAGAGTGAGTTATCATGCAGTAGCAAAGGTGATGTAGTTTTGTTGCTCGACTTTCTTACACTGCGACCGAAACGTGTCTCAATTGTTGATAACAAATTCCAGCTGTGTTGCACACACCCCTTGGGGCAGAATTTGTAGTCCAAAACACACTTTTGGAGCTATCAAATGTAAAACATTACGTTCACACTACTCTTTGCTCTAGTCTACGTCTTTTGGTGGGGCTCAGCGTTTATTTCTTCTTAGGAAGTTAACGATAAAGGCATCATAAAACGTCACCAGTAACAGTACTGCAAAGGAATGCTCAATGAGCGACCTGATGACGTTCAATAATAGTCACTCGGTTGATTTTTGTTGTTTCGAATTGTAGCATGCAGTACTCCTCCACCAGACTTCTGAACTTTGCCTGTTGAATGCAAATGTCGCATGATGGTAAAATGGTAATCTGTCATATATATCAGTAGTCGAGACTTCCTTAATGTGGAAAATCATTCATGCCAGAACGATCTTTGTTGAAACAAGAATATCTTTTTCTGGCGTATTTTACCCAAAAGCACTCGCTCCAAACACAGTTCAAATCTTTCTAGCTGCCTCCTCTACATTCACCCCTCTGTTATACCAAAGAAAATATTGTGTTGCAGATGTTACACCTTTTTCCACTTGCGACTCAATTTTACAATGCTTAACCGTAGTTCATGATTTTAAGGTATGCAAAATCCAATGCTTAACTGCAAGATACTAACTAGAACTTGAAATTCGAAAATGGCATTTATACATACACTGACAGCGAGGCGCCGTTTTCACATGAGCGGCGCCGGATTTCAGGCGGCGGGTGGCGTCTGGCCGGTGGCCGGTAGCCGCTGCAGCGCGAGGAAACGCCCGAGCGTAAGCTGTTACGATCGCGACGCAGCCACGAGCTGTCCTGCGGAATTGTTTCTGGAATACTTGTTATTGGGGGTGGGTAGAATGTTATGCGAATTGTCTTCGGTGTTCAATCAGACTCATAAGTTTAGACCGAAATGTGGTTAAAAAAAAAAAATCAGCTGTTCGCGAACACGCGACTCTAAGTTTAGAATGCACGACGATTACCGCAAGATCACAGGCTCACTCCAACGATATCATCTCGGAAGTAGGCAACACTTCCTCCTAACACTTCCGCATCTTACAGTGTTGCCAGATTGTGCAGATGGCCGGACTTAGAGTTGTCAGGGGCGGTCAGTTTTATTGGCCACCTTAAGTGAACGACTCGGACTTAGTCTCTGTGGCGGCCGGCCGGCGGTCAGTTTTTTTGTCTAAGACTGTACATTACCATGGGGGGTGAGGTACACGTACACACGTGGTTTCCGTTTTCAATTACGGAGTGGAATAGAGTGTGTCCCGACATGTCAGGCCAATAGATGTTCAATGTGGTGGCCATCATTTGCTGCACACAATTGCAATCTCTGGCGTAGTGAATGTCGTACACGCCGCAGTACATCTGGTGTAATGTCGCCGCAGGCTGCCACAATACGTTGTTTCATATCCTCTAGGGTTGTAGGCACATCACGGTACACATTCTCCTTTAACGTACCCCACGGAAAGAAGTCCAGAGGTGTAAGATCAGGAGAACGGGCTGGCCACTTTATGCGTCCTCCACGTCCTATGAAACGCCCGTCGAACATTCTGTCAAGGATCAGCCTAGTGTTAATTGCGGAATGTACAGGTGCACCATCATGCTGATACCACATACGTCGACGCGTTTCCAGTGGGACATTTTCGAGCAACGTTGGCAGATCATTCTGTAGAAACGCGATGTGTGTTGCAGCTGTTTGGGCCCCTGCAATGAAGTGAGGACCAATGAGGTGGTCGCCAATGATTCCGCACTATACATTTACAGTCCACGGTCGCTGTCGCTCTACCTGTCTGAGCCATCGAGGATTGTCCACGGACCAGTAATGCATGTTCGGTAGATTCACTGCCCCGTGGATTGTGAAATCCGCTTCATCGGTAAACAGGTAGAACTGCAACGCATTCTCTGTTAATGCCCATTGGCAGAATTGCAGCCGGCCGAAGTGGCCGTGCGGTTAAAGGCGCTGCAGTCTGGAACCGCAAGACCGCTACGGTCGCAGGTTCGAATCCTGCCTCGGGCATGGATGTTTGTGATGTCCTTAGGTTAGTTAGGTTTAACTAGTTCTAAGTTCTAGGGGACTCATGACCTCAGCAGTTGAGTCCCATAGTGCTCAGAGCCATTTGAACCATTTTGAACAGAATTGCACTCGATGATTAAAGTCATCACCATGTAATTGCTAATGTAGCGACACATGAAACGGGTGAAAGCGGTGACGATGCAGTATGCGCATGACACTACTTTGACTCAGTCCACCGGCTCTCGCAGTGTCCCGTGTACTCATATGTGGGTTCATGGCAACAGCAGCTAACACACCAACTGCACCCGCTTCTCCTGTGACGGGCCTGTTACGGACCCGTTTGCGTGCTACGACCATACCTGTTGCATACAGTTGGCGGTAGATGTTTTGCAATGTGCGGCACGCTGGATGCTCTCTGTCCGGGTACCGTTCTACATACACCCTGCAGGCTTCAGCTGCATTTCGTCGACATTCGCCATAGATGAGTATCATCTCCGCCTTTTCAGAGTTCGAATACACCATGGTCACAGTTCCTACAACACTACACTATCACAGACGTCTGGTAACACGGTGTACTACAGTTGGTCTGCGTGCAGAGGCGAATGCAGAATAACAATAGCAGCAAGCGCTACATGCGGACACTGCAACAGCTAGACCAAACCACAACAGTGCACTACAGCCACACTCGTAAACACGGTCGTCATCGTAAACATGTCCCTGCAGATGCTGCTCGCCGACCGTGGCCCGTGTTTGTTACAACACGCAACTGAACGTCGGAGGTTTCAAGCGTCAACTTTAGGTTACAATATCTCCGGATGTAATTAACATTTTACAATGCAACAAACGGCACTGATTACGTATTTGTTTATATGTTCAGATGTGCTAACAAAACTAACGTGGTTCCATTTAAAAAAACGTAGGTTTGTGTTAAATAACATACTTCCGTGCATTTTTGTATGCTCTGTATTAAACAATTACACTAGCCCCTCTCCTCACGTTCGGTCTGTGGAATCGGTTCGTCAGTATTTGATGTGGTTTACGAACTATATCCAGCGGTAACGTTAGGTGACTCACCCTGTATAGTCGAATTGACAGCCCTTAGATTTGGCTCAAATGGCTCTGAGCACTATGGGACTCAACATCTGAGGTCATCAGTCCCCTAGAACTTAGAACTACTTAAACCTAACTAACCTAAGGACATCACACACATCCATGCCCGAGGCAGGATTCGAACCTGCGATAGTAGCGGTCGCGCGGTTCCAGACTGTAGCGCCTAGAACCGCTCGGCCACTACGGCCGGCTGCCCTTAGATTTGTGCGACTTATCGTATACTCAAAATTTATCGGATTTTTTTAGTTCCCATGTGGATGACCAGGCACTCTTCTTTGTTTAGTGCCAACTGCAACCTTTCGCAGCATACAGAAATTCTCTCTAGATCATTTTGTATTTGGAATTGATCGTCTGATGATTTTACTGGACGGTAAATTACAGTGTTATCTGCAAACAATCCAAGGGGGCTGCTCAGATTATCACCTAGATCATTTATGTAAATCAGGAACAGCAGAGGACCCATGACACTGCCTTGCGGAACGCCACAAATCACTTCTGTTCTACTCGATGATTTACAGTCTCTCGCTACGAACTGTTACCTCTCTGAGAGGATATCACGCATCCAGTCACACAACTGAGATGATACTCCATATGCAATCAATTTAATTAATAGTCGCTTGTGAGGAACGGTATCAAAAGCCTTCTGGAAATCTAGGAATATGGAATCGATCTGACATCTCTTGTCGACAGCACTCATTACTTCATGGGAATAAAGAGCTAGCTTTCTTGCACAAGAACGATATATTCTGAATCCGTGTTGGTTATGTATCAATAAGCCATTTTCTTCAAGGTGATTCATAATGTTCGAGCACAGTATATGCTCCAAAATCCTACTGCTAATTGAGGTCAGTGATATGGGTCTGTAATTCAGTGGGTTACTCCTATTTACTTTCTTGAATATTGGTGTGACCTATGCTACTTTCCAGTCTTTAGGAACAGACCTTTCGTCAAGTGAGCGGTTGTATATGATAGCTAAGAAGGGCGCTATTGTGTCTGCATACTCTGAAAGGAACCTGATTGGTATACCAACTGGAACGGAAGACTTACCTTTCTTAAGGGATTTAAGTTGTTTCGCAACACCTAAGATATCTACTTTTATGTCACTCATGCTAACAGCTGTTCTGGTTTCGAATTCTGTAACATTTACTTCGTCTTCTTTCGTGAAGAAATTACGGAAAGCTGTATTTCCATCGCAATCGCGCAGTGATGGTATTGACTGTTTCTTTGCCACTGGTGTACTTTACATACGACCAGAATCTTTTTGGGTTTTCTACCATGTTTTGAGACGATGTTTCATTGAGGAAACTAATAAAAGCATCTCTCATTGACATCCCCACTACATCTCGAACTTCTGTGAAACTTAGGCAGTCTTGGGGATTTTGCGTTCTTCTGAATTTGGCATGTGTTTTTCATTGCTTCTGCAACAGTATTCTGACGTGTTTTGTGTACCATGGTGGATCAGTCCCGTCTCTTATTAACTTTTGTTGCATGGATCTATCTATTTCTGTCGATACTGTATGTTTGAATTTGAGCCATATCTGGTCTACACGTACATAATTAGCTTGGAAGAAATGGAGACTCTGTGTTAGGAAGGCATAAAGCGAATTTTTATCTGCTGTTTTAAATAGATATATTTTGCGTTTATCTTTATTGGTTCTAGTTGATATGGGTTTGAGCCTCGCTAAAACGACTTTGTGTACACTAATCCCGGTATCCGTCATGACGCTCTCAATTAGATCAGGATTATTTGTGGCTAAGAGGTCATGTGTGTTTTCGCAACCATTTACAATTCGTGTTTGGTCGTGAACTAATTGTTCGGAGTAATTCTTACAGAAAGCATTTAGTACAATTTCGGAAGTTGTTTTCTGTCTACCACGGGCTTTTAACATGTATTTTAGCCAACAAATCGAGGGTAGATTGAAGTCTCCACCAATTATAACTGTATGAGTGGAGTACTTATTTGTAATGAGATTCAAGTTTTCTTTGAGCCGTTCAGCTGTTATATCAACTGAGTCGGGTGTCGGTTATTATTTTCGTACGGCTGTTGAGTATAACCTCTACCCACAGTAATTCGCAGGAACTATCTATTTCAACTTCACTAGAAGATAAACTACTACCAACAGACACATACACACGACAACATACTTTATTTAATCCATCCTTTCTGAACACGGTTCGCGCCTCTGTAAAAATTTAGCAGAATTTATCTCCGGCTTTAGCCAGCTTTCTGTTCCTATAAAGATTTCAGCTTCAGTGCTTTCTATCAGCCCTTGAACCTCTAGTACTTTTCCAACACAGCTACGAAAATTTACAACTACAATACAGACTGTTGCTTGGTCGCTTCTCATCGTTTCATTGCCCAGTGCCCTTTGAGACTGGAGCACTTTTTGATCTTTCCCAAGACTGTCTAACCTAAAAAACCGCTCAGACCACGCCACACAGCCCCTGCTACCCGTGTAGCCGCCCCCTGTGTGTAGTTGACGCCTGACCTATTTAGCGGAACCCGAAACCCCACCACCCTATCGCGCAAGTCGAGGAATCTGCAGCCTACACAGTCGCAGAACCGTCTGAGCCTCTGATTCAGACCCTCCACTCGGCTCTGTACCAAAGGTCCGCAATAAATCCTGTCAACGATGCTGCAGATGTGAGCTCTGCCTTCATCTCGCTAGCAAGCCAGGCAGTCTTCACCAACTCAGACAGCCGCCGGAAACCAGAGAAAATCTCTTCCGATCCATAGCGACACACGTCATTAGTGCCGACATGAGCAACCACCTGCAGTTGGCTGCACCCTGTACCCTTCATGGTATCCGGAAGGACCCTTTCCACAGCTTGGATGATTCCTCCCGGTATTCAAAAGGAGTGCACATTGGCTTTCTTCCCATCCTTAGGTGCCATATCCTTAGAGGGGCTCCATCACCCGACTAACATTGGAGCTCCCAATGACAAACAATCCCACCCTCTGCACTTGTCCGGACCTCTCAGGAACACCGGCCACTGCCGCAACAGGCGAGGCCGCCCGTGCTGGCTCAGAAGTACTTTCAGCAGTAGCAGTACCTCAAACCTGTTACGGAGGCGTAAGGGTACAGCCTTGCGGTCAGCACCAACTTTCGCCTTCCGCCCAGGGATTCGCGACCCAGCCACGGTTCGCCATCACCGTCACGCAAGAGTTGACCGGCAGGAACGTCCGAATCCGAGGGCGCAGTGGCATCAGAGATACCATGCGATGCTACAGGTTACAGAGGCGCCAAAGTGCTCGCCTCGGGTGTCCCATTGTCACCGCGGGCCAGGTCAACAGCCTAGAGCCTGTCGACCACGGCCAACACAGCTTCCAGCTGTTTAAGGACGGTGGCCAATTCCCCCTGAATCCATACACAAGAGGTGCAGTCCATATCCATCCCTAACAATATTTTTTCCTCCCTTATATCTCACAAGCCGCTCAAAACAAACAGATGACCGACGACTACGCGAATTTACACTATTTGGGTACTAAGACGCGATGCTACAATTCTCAAATACTATAATACGCCCGAAATTTGTGAATTAAACTATGCAAGTACCGAAAAACACGCAAATTCTATCGCTTGAGCCTTGTCCCACTACGCAGGGTCAGCCATCGTCAATCGGATTTGGCATGTTAATGGTTAAGGGGTGGCAGGATGCCCTTTCTGCCACCACCCCGTACCCCCCGGGACGGAATTAGTCTACCCCAACTGTCTGCGTCGTGTGTAACCCATGGAATAGTGCGAATGTGTTCAAATGTCCGCGAGCCGTGTAACTGAGGCGGAACGTGGGGACCAGCCCGGTATTCACCTAGCGCGATGTGGAAAACCGCTTAAAAACCACATCCAGGCTGGCCGGCACATGGGCCCTCGTCGTTAATCCGCCGGGCGGATGCGATCCGGGGCCGGCGCGCCTACCCGAGTCCAGGAAGCAGTGCGTGAGCGCTCTCGGCTACCCTGGCGGGTTCGAAAAACATGCAAAGAAATTACGAATTAAACTATGAAATAAATAAGTGAGCTAAGAGTACGACTTGCTGCTGGCTGCTTGAGGCACTAATGTACATTTCGTGCAACTGTTTCAGCGTCATGATCGGCCTCATCTTAATATGGCTGTTAGGCGCCTTAACATGTTGCTGGAGAAGGCACTGATGGCAGAGGGCATGGGTCACATTTCTGTGGCGCCAGCTCAGTCTAACAGTAGATCGGGTGTCAATAGACATGGTCTGCACCACAATAGGTATAGGAGGGGAAACTGCCAATGCTTATAGTTAACAGTTTATTAGGTGGTGGTGGAATCACTCACGGAAAAATTCCTGTAGTAGCTGGTGTTAGAGCTGCACTTTTCTTTTAAAGTCAGGTGATAGGTATACCTGCTTAAAGGAAGTTCCTCTAAGGGCCCATCTTCAGAAGACGTCTTGTTTCCAAGTAGAGAAGGAATTAGCATATTTCATAAAAATACAAGAGGTATTAGAAATAAAGTTAATGAATTGCTTATAGATGTTGACTCTGAAATTATTGGTATATCGGAGCACCACTTACGTAATTTGACAATTCAGGAGGCTTCCTTTACCAAGATACCGATTAGCTGGCTGTTTCTCAAGAAGTTCCTTATGGGGTGACGGAGTGGCTACGTACGTAAAAAACAGTATTCCATTTGAGTCAGTAGACGTATCACGGCACTGAACTGAACAGACATGTGAGTGTTGTGTAGGAGCAGTTGAATTTAGTGAAACTAAACTTCTAATTGTTGTTGTTTATAGGTCCTCTAACTCTAACTTCAGACCATTTCTGCTCAAGCTAGAGAGGGATCTTGATTCACTTTATAAGAAGTACCAGAAGTTAGTTACATGTGGTGATTTCAATATTAATTTGTATATGATTGTGCAAGAAAGATGATGTTGGTAGGTCTCCTAAATTCATATGATCTGATGCAGACTGCCTTTTTTCCACCTAGGATGCAGGAGAACAGTAGCCCAGCCATAGACAATATTTTTATTTATTCTTCATTACTAGATGGGCATTCTGTTAGTAAAAGAGTGAACGGCCCTTCAGACCATGCTGCACAAATTTTAACACTGAAAGGCTCCTCAAACGAATATCACATATAATTACAAACTATGTAGGAAAGTTAATACAACAGAAATAGGAAGTTTTATAAACCTCGTCAAGGAACAAGAATGGCAGGATGTTTATTGTGCCGACAACATAAACGACAAATATAATGCTTTCCTTAACACATTTCTCATGCTGTTTGAGAGGTGTTTTCCACTACAACGTTCTAAACGAAGTATTTGTTGTGTCTAGTTCATACAGCATAGACACAATGAGGTAGCTAGGTGCACGCTAAACTAACGCAGACGGGCGTGAAGTCTGGAACATGAGACTTATTAATGAATAAGAAGTACGTAGATGTTTTTAATACTTATCTTTATTTCTCTTGTTGGAATACATCTCTCTTGAATATTAGTAAGCTATAAGCACTGATACAAATGGCGCCTTGCTAGGTAGTAGCTATGGACTAAGCTGAAGGCTATTCAATCTGTCTCTCGGCAAATGAGAGGAAGACTTGGTAGGTCTAGTCGCAAGCAATGTAGTCCGTACAACTGGGGCGAGGTCTAGTCCGTGTCTTGTGACCTGCCATGTGGTGGCGCTAGGTTTGCGATTACACAGTGGCGACACGCGGGTCCGACATGTACTACAGGACCGCGGCCGATTTAAGTTACCACCTAGCAAGTGTGGTGTCTGGCGGTGACACCACATTCCTCCCCCGCAAATCGGCGAACGGTCGTGAGATAAGGCTTCCGCCCGCCGTGGGGAGGACCCCATGTTGACGTATGCGATGAGGTGGGGAGCCTAACAACAGGCGAGGCCGTGCCACCCGCACCCGGCCATTCGGTCCGAGGGGAGCTAGGAAACGCCTGCAAACCTAGTCCAGGGTGCACGTCAACATGAGGTGTATGCGCACGTAATGAGACAGGAGGGGCCGAAGGGTCGACCTCCATGTGGTCGGAGCACCCGACGGGCGAAGACGACATCTGGTCCGGAGCGGGCAAGAGGTCCATGGCGGAGGACGGCTGGTCACGGGAAGCGAGCGGCGGCGCGCGACCCAGGGAGGCGCGTGGCGGCTGCAGCGAAGCGTCCACTGCGGGCGGCGCCGGCGGCAGCTGCGGCGGCGGCGCGACGCCATGAGGCAAAATGGAAGGCAGCGTCGGTAACACCTGGGGATGAGGCGAGCCAGTAGATGGGTCCCCAAGGCGCTGACCTGACGGCACCGTCGCTGAAAGCAGACGGGGAGCGGCAGAACCCAGGCGACGACAGAGGCGCAGCTGATTGAGATGCCGACGCACCTCACCAGAGGCCCCCAATACCAAATACATCGCGCGGCCGAGGCAGCGAAGAATGCGCCCTGCGAGCCAACGCTGTGAACCGCGATAGTTGCGATAATAGACAACGTCGCCAGGAGCAAAAACCGGAGTCTGCCGCTGCACAGGAACCTGATGCGGCGGATGCAGCAAAGACATCAGGGTGCGATGAGATCGACCATGGAGCAATTCAGCCGGCGAGCGACCATCGCGGGGCTGAGAGCGATACGATGACAAAAAGAGTAACAAAGCGTCCTCCCGAGAATGCGACTCTTTCAATTTCAACATCTGGGACTTGAAAGTCCGGACCAATCGTTCAGCGGCACCGTTTGACTGAGGCGAAAACGGCGCGGATGTCAGATGTTGAATACCATTGGCCTTGCAGAATGACTGAAATTCTGCGGACAGGAATTGTGGGCCATTGTCGGAAACAATAGTCTGCGGAAGACCTTCAATGCAAAAGATAGCAGACAAGGCTTGGATTGTGGCAGAAGACGTCGTGGAAGACATCCGGACAACAAAAGGAAAATTACTGAAAGCATCGACCACAACCAACCATCGAGCATTCCAGAATGGACCAGCAAAATCGATGTGCAAGCGTTGCCAAGGGGAAGTGGCTTTCGGCCATGCAAAGAATTTCCGCGGCGGTGCGGATTGTTGTTCGGCACACGCCACGCAAGAGGAGCACATATTTGTAATCGCAGCATCGATTCCGAACCAAGTACAGTGCTGACGAGCAAGTTGTTTCGTACGCACTATACCCCAATGTCCTTGGTGAAGAAGCTTTAAGACAGAGGACTGTAACGAACGTGGGACTACGACTCGGGATTGATCATTATCGGAACGCAACAACAAAACACCACGTCGTACAAAAAGTCTCTCCTTGTGAGCAAAAAAACGGCGAACCAAAGGATCCTCGATCCGTGACTTTGACAAGGGCCATTGCGTAGCAACAAAACGCAAAACAGTAGCAAGGACAGGGTCAGCAGCTGTGGCTGTAGCTACACGACGAAAATCAATCGGAAACGATTCGACCACGTCATCGGTTTCCGAATCAATGAACATGCAAGCAAGTTCGGAAGAATCGAATGCTTTATCCTCAGCAACAGGCAAACGGGACAACGCATCAGCGTTTCCGTGCTTAGCAGTGGACCGATACAAGATATCGTAGCGGTACTGCGAGAGAAAAAGCGACCAGCGAATGAATTTCTGCGCTGTACGTGGAGGTACAGGCTTGGTCGGATGAAAAAGCGATGTCAAAGGTTTGTGGTCCGTGATGATTGTAAAGTGACGACCATACAAGAAGTCATGGAACTTGGTAACACCAAACACGAGAGCTAAAGCTTCTTTCTCTATTTGTGAATAATTTCGTTGCGCAGATGAGAGCAATTTGGACGCAAAGGCAATAGGGCGATCATGCGAGCCATCCTTGTGCGCAAGCACAGCACCGATCCCGAAATCCGATGCATCTACCATCAACAAAAGGGGTTTTCGGGGATCGAATGGCGTAAGGCAAGTATGTGAAAGTAACGCCGATTTCAACTGGCGAAAGGCGCGTTCGCATTCCGTCGTCCAGACGAACGGAACACCTTCACGGCGTAAGCGATGAAGCGGAGCTGAAATGGAAGAAGCATTGCGCACAAACTTTGCATAATAATTAATTTCACCCAGCACACTCTGTAGCTGTTTTAAATTCTGCGGAGCAGGTAAATCCTGTATGGCACGGAGGTGCTCTGGACTCGGATGTATACCTTGGGCATTTATGACATGCCCCAGTGAAAGGTCTCTGTTGGATTCCTTTCATGTTTAATTTCTCAAATTTGTTGTCTTTTATGGAATAAATTCCTCTTCTAAATTTACTGTGGCGTTTCTGACTATCTGGGAGGAGACTGAGTAGTGGAACGTGTTACTTTTACACGTAAACAAGAACGATCTCTCTCACTACTACACTTTAAAGCACAGTTTATATGTAATTCTTATATGTAATTCATGTCACACAGTCTCATACGGAACCTACATCCGCTTTCTTTTATATACTGTGTATGATAAGATACTGTCATCCCCCTTCCCTTCTGTGTGAGAGGATGAATGATCAAATGTGTTTGTAGCTGCATGCTTGAGGGTAGCAGACAAGGCTGTCTGCTAGAGAACAGTAGGACCAACGTTGAAACAGGTAGCTACGGTTCCTAAAAGCAGAGAGGTTTCCGTTCTTAGTATGGTCCGGTCCGTCCCCTGTCATGTTGGTATAGGAAGCTGCCCCTCTGGCGCCTTCCGTTTGTCTTTGTGAGCGACTCTCAGGAGCACGCTGGGTAGTTCAGTGGGAGTCTGGAAGTTGGAGAGTTGCAGCCGAGTAGTAGTCGGCAGTTGGAGTCCAGTAGTAGCGCAGGGCAGTCCAGCAGTAGCAGTCTGGCGGTGCGAGCGTCTGAAGTGGTAAGATCTCCGGCCAAGCGCGTGTCTGTTAAGTCCATAGGACAATGGATTTGTTAAGTTCAGGTTAACTGAGAATTTAATCATTTTATTTCGGGTTAGCTTTAAAATAGCTAAGGTTATCTTTAATTGCAGCGGAGTGTAATTCTCGTATCCAGTTCAGATTAATTGGCGGTAGTTGCTTTGTTATTACTTTGTGAGTAAAGTGGAACCACGTGTTGGTCAGTAACTCTAAGTAAGATCAGTCTTAAAGGCAAATGCTTGTGTGATTATAACGTATCGTCTTGAAAAGATTTTGAATATACCAACTTTTCTTTATGTTCAACCCACGTGGCGTGTACTTTGTGAGACCAGTACCACGTGCTTATATAACTGTTTGACCCATCAGGTTAGTAGTAAGACGTTAGTAACCAGTTCGAGGTTTTTTCTTTTGTAATTTGCTTTTCGATCGAATGTATTTTTATTATCTAAATTATTGTGGAGTTATACGCTTTCTGTAAATCAAGTTGACCACGTGGAGCATGTGGTGTAATCACCAAAGTAGCCATCAGCTATTCTTCTTGGGAAGATTTCACAAAGATTTAATGTGAATTTAGTATACCAGTGTGTGGTAATTACATGACGGACAGGATTGTGCTTCGAACGGAAATCCTTTGGGTAAAAATTTGAATCTGTTTGTAGTGATTAACTTTCTCTTGCATGCGTTTCAATGTTCTTTGTGTGTTGTTTTATGAATGCAGTGTTGTATCCAGTCTCCCAATCTTGACTCCATATTTTATGTGTTCCGTAATATTCCAATCTCACAGTCTCACAATCGTAAATAAGGCACCAGCTCAGTTATAACTCACGTATAATATGCTGAAATTTCAATGAACAATCTTTAAAATAAATTTGCAAATATAAACTGATTTCTTTCTTTTTATTTAAATTCTCCTTTTTATATAGATATATTACCGGTTGTTGTATGACTGTAAAAGATTATAATCAATGATAGTCTGATTGGTAATGTGGTAAACCTAGACTAGTTACCCAGTCGTGAAACAGTGGCCCAGTAAACGCACGGTTAACCTCACAAGACAGCTCACAGTTTTAAACCGCTTTGATGGTCTAATTAGCACCCGATTTCAGCATACCAAATTCAAGTCACAATCTTACGCAATTCAGCAAAGCAAATTAGAGTTACAATCTTTCACATGGCGACCCTGTTCTGTGATTCCGCTAGACTCTGGAATCTCTGATACGTTAGATTGCGAGCGTGTTATAATCTTAATTTTTTTTCCTACAGCGCTCAAACAACTTTTGCGTTGTTTCCGAGCAGACGTTCAAAAGATTCACGGCGTTGTTGATCGGCGTTGTGTTGTTTGTCTTGTTCTATATTGTCTTTTTCTATATTTGTTTGTTCTATATATGTGTGTTGTTTTTTTTTTTTTTTCTCTTCGCTTGTAAATTCCACGGTTTCGAACAAAGATAAAAATTTGTTTTGCGTATGAAAAATTGCGTACTAGGTTGGGTATCTTTCTTGTGACTGTCGTAATTTTTGGGGGACACATTTATTGTGATTAGTGTGTTACGTACTGGGTGTAAATTGCACTAATGCTGACACGTAACCAAGCTAAAAGTAAGCGGTCCGACAACTTAAGCAACATGGACCAAGGGGATAATTTGATTTCCAATATTAACGCGTCGGGCGGTTCCGAAAATGCAATGGGGAATACTTCAGACGAAATGCAAAACAGCACGAACGGGCTCACATCAGAGCCAGAAATTAATTCGCCTCCAACTAACCAAATTGATTTGGCGGAATTCATGAAAGCCTTATTGCAACAAAATAAAGAATTGTTCCGAGAACAAAAAGAATCATCCGAAAAATCGATCCGCGAGCTAGGCGAACAAATGACGCAAAAATCTGAGAAATCGATCCGCGAGCTAGGCGAACAAATGACGCAAAAATCTGAGAAATCGATCCGCGAGCTAGGCGAACAAATGACGCAAAAATCTGAGAAATCGATCCGAGAGCTAGGCGAACAAATAGACGAAAAACTAATCCAGCAGACAAATAAAGTCGACAAGTCGATGCAGAGAGTGTCCGATGATATCTCACAAAGAATAAACAATCTGGCAAGTGAAATAAAAAGCGATATTATGAAAGAATTAGGCCGTACATTTGAACAAATCGATGACCGTCTGCAAGCCCTAGAACAGAGCAAGCAGTGTGGCGAGGCGGAATCTAAAGAAAGCGAAGAACGGCTACTTAGGAATTTCCAAGAGCTGAGAGAACAATGCCAAAGAGATCGTCAGCAGGTACTCTCGAGGGTCCAAGATGCTGAAACGCATTGTCCCACGGCCGTTAGCAACACAATAGCGGACAACAGTTTAGCGATCCACGCGTTGGAACTGCAGGTCGAACAATTGAAGCAGACTGGGGCGGAGGACAAGAGACAAATAGATGAGAAGATCGCGGCATTAGCGGACATTGTAGGCACAATGAAGCTGACGGAAAGCGAGAACAATATCACACAGGTAGCGGCCGCAGAGACCGAAGAAGTGCGTTCGCTTCTTAAATTCCAGAAGGGACAGTTTGAAGTGAACAGACAACACAAAGCTGTAACAGGCGATTTACAAGAACGCGTGGCGCATCTGGAAAACCGCATGGCGTGTGATTCCGAACTCGCCAATAGCAATAAAAATAGCCGTACGAACAGTGCAGAGAGGGACTCCGGCCACGAGGGAGATTGTGACGACAGGGAAGAATGTAATTTAAGGGGCAGACATGAAACAAATAGAAACATTCAAGGGCCTCGCCAGGAGGAAATGCGGGGATTTGATTTCAAACATTTCCTTACGGTAAGAAAATTTGAGATATTCCGTAATTCTCAAAAAGGCATACATCCACGAGCATGGCTCGAGCAATTTGAGTTCTGTCTTCCTCCCGACTGGGCAAGTTCACATAAAATAGAGTATATGTGTGGCTATTTGGAAGGCGAACCGGCGAGTCGTATGAGGTCGGCAGCGCGTCACTGCAACTCCACTCGGGAGTTTCGACAAGCCTTTCTCTCCGCCTATTGGTCGGAAGCGGCACAAGATAGGGTCAAACATGGCATAATTATGCTGCCAAATTTGAACCAGTCTGGTTTCGGCAGCCCTGCACGCCTATTCGACCACATGCTGCAGGCAAATCAATTTTTGTACGACCCATACGGACCTGCGGAACTAATTAGGATATGCATCACCAAATTGCCGATGCACTTGCGGCACGTCATTCTTGCGGGACGATGCAAAGAGGACGTGGAAACGTTTAAAACGCTTCTCCAAGAGATGGAATACAATACAGCAGAATGTCCGCCTAATCAGGCACAAAGTTATTACGGGGCACAGCAGCGCGATCGCAGTCGTGGCCGTATTACTAATCAACGGCGTGACTGGTCGTCGCGACGCGAACGAAACAATAATCGGGACAGGCCGTATAGAAACTGGGGTAACAGTCGCGAACACAGGTGGAGCAACAGAAATGATAGAGGATGGGGACAAGATCGTGAGCGCAACAGGTACGGCAACCAGCATCGTTACTACGATGAACACGGTGGGAGTAGAATTGTAGGCGGAGCCCCACATGATGTCGAAATTCGGCCGGCCAACCCCAGACATAATCCAACAAATGGGAATGAACGAAACCGGCAATGACAAATGATCAGCCCAGAAGGCGCCAATCGGAACAAATGAGCGACATGGCAAATGAGTACATAGGATTTATAGAGAGGAGAATGAATGGATTAGTTTAAATTTGTGGCGTATGAATTTTGAATAATATGTTAGTAAAAATAATGATTAAGATATTTCTATGTGATTGATTGAAGTGATGTTTTAATTGTTTTCTTTCCTTGTGCAATTAGGATTTAGTTTGATTCAAACGTAAAGATAAAAGGTTTCCTTGTGAACAAGTGAAATGCTTTTTTTGTGTCAATTGAAAAGAGTCGCTCCTGAGAGAAGCAAGATCGTTGCTGAAATTGCAAAAACTCAGGGGAATATCCGATCTGTGGATATTATGGGTCTGGCAAACCCAGGTCCCCAGCTGTTAGTAGCCTTGTTTCCGATTTTCTGCTTTCAGTGCTACTATCTATCTATTACTATTCTATATCTGTCAGTATAAATGAGGATCTCTTACTATAGTATGCGTGCTGTATGAATATTTTAAGATAGGAGAACTCTGAGAAAGGAATGAGTAAGTTTGGAATCTTGAAAACAGGATGTGATAATACGATTGTTTAACCAATGGCTTCCCAATATGCGATGATATGTTAATATTGATGATATATGTTTTTTTTTGTTCTTTATAGCTGAGTACGTAAAGTGCTGTCTGTGGATTTCGTAAGTATATTGATTCCCTTCAACGTGAAAGAAGAATTGTGGTTTGTGTAATTTACGTGGTTCTAAAATATTATTGTGGTAGTCAAATATGAGAAGTTTTTTTTCAGCAAATGGAGAATGGAACGGAAATATGGATCCTTTTTGTAATCTTGATTGATGTTGAGCCAAAGCCTGAAAAATTATTCTGCGTTAATACTTGTCCTAGAAAAGCGACGTTTATGTGTTTTGCTGATGCTGTGAGCATTACAGCCTACTGTTTTCGCTGGTGCGGGATGCACTGCAGCGTATAGGATTTGTACTGAGGAAATTTCCCTCTTGAAGGTAGAGGATGATTAAATAATTTTGATTATGGGAACGAAGGAAAGCTTGGTTTAAGGTAATAAGGATGAAGCAAAACATTTGTCATTTAAACCACAGGAGGATTCGGATCTTTTGTGTCTGTTGTAAGTTCAAATATGTAAAGATGAAACTGTTTTACAGAATAGAGGTGACCACAATTTTGCCATTCATGAGAAATGAATCCAGAATAACCACCACAGGCGAAATAACTGATTTGGAAGCGAAAGGTAACGTAAAGAAGGAACGAAATCGAAGCAAAATGGGTAAGAAAATGTAGTATAACCTGTATAATGCAGACATCTTTACCGTTTTCAGAGTCATCTGCGTGATTAATTCTTGTTATAACGTAATTTTAGATGAGATTTTCTTACTGTTTTATGTGTGAATATATGAAAATGATAAATGTATAATTGCGAGTATCTTTTCAGGTGTGTGAACTGGTATAAATGTTTTTGCGTGTAAATAACCATTGTTCTTTTTACTGTGTATGTTTAAGGAAAGTTTCTCCATATTTATCATGTGACAAGACGTAGGCAGCGAGCGTCAAGAAGAGGACAAATTAGAACATTGCTGTAGTGGTGTATACACGGTGTTGGAAGTAGCATTGAAGTAGCTTGTTGGATTAATTAGTAGTGGATAGAAGTAGAATTTTGAGTAATGCATGTTTATGGGTAGTTAGTTTGTAGAATAGACAACAGGTGTGCATGTGTGTGTGTAAATAAAATGTGAACCCCATGCTCTCCTAACCTATACTTGCGCAAGGCATAACCCTATTCATTTTAGTGAATTAATAAGTAGCACTTGATTTATTAAAACGTAAGTGAACCACATTAGTGATGTGGATTTAAATATGATATTGTCAGTTCATTTAATTTTAATTTTTTTACATTGTCAAGTCATTTCACTTTTATCTTTTTTTATATTGTCAAGTCAGTTAACTTTTAATTTTATATTGTCGATTCATCTAACTTTGTTCTTAAAAATTGTGAAAGACAATACTAAGTGGTATTATGTATGACATTGTGTAATCACATAAGAATGATGAAAAATTTCTGTGAATGCAGTTGAGAACGTGAAAGCGAACCGACAAAACTCTTAAGAGACAGCGGGAGCAGCCAGGTAGTTGTAAACCGGCGGGTTTCCCAGCGGGACACGCTGTCAGCCAGGCCACTTTGGGAGCGCGGCCGACAACAAAAGAAGGATGGGACGCCGCAAACACTTTCCCGTATACCTGCAGCTAATGGGCGGCCGCCCCGCGCGACCCTAGCTGAAGGGAATGACCTGAGATGGGCGAGCGGTCCACCGCGCGGAAATCCATCTCCTGGCAACGCACCTCACGCACGCGACGGTGACGTGACGGCCGCGGTGAAACAACACAAGGGGCGTGGAGCCTTTTGACAGGTACTGTCCAAAGAAACTTGCAGACGTCAACGACGCCTATCGACATTTCCTGACGGATGCCCACTGTCAAGCGACAGTAATTCATGGTTCGATGTTCTCTGGTCGCTAAGGGTGACACAAAAGAAGAGCCATTGAAGTGTCATCCTTGCCCAGGAATATCAACCTGGCATGTCAATCGAGGATACTGCACGAATTTGACAATACAAACATGGAACAAAATCGAGATGTTCGTGACACAAGAGAAACTTCATGAGAGGGCAGAGACGGCGGGATCGCACGCAACAGATGGACAAAAATCCCTACTGACAGCTGCGGCGACGAACCCCCTCCCCCTCCCCTTATATTGTGCCACGGAACAGTGGAACTAGTGAGTGTATAAGTGAACAGTGATTATACGGTTCTTAGTTCAATGCATATACGTGTGTTTCTGTCACAGAAACTTTGACTCGTGTGTTTTGCAGGGACTCGATTTATTGGTGTTTATTAAACTCTGACTCTTGTATTTTGCAGGTGTTCTATATTTTTTTTAAAACTTTGACTATTGTATTTTGCAGGTGTTTTATTTATTGGTGTTTTGTTTTAGATGTTGACTATTGTACTGTTTTATTGATCAATGTTTGTTCTTGTGTTAGGTATTGGATCTGTGATATTTTGTTTCGAAAATTCATTGCTGTGGCAATGCTTCCTTTATGAGTCAGATAGCTATTCATTCTCATTGGACTGTGATCGATTAGCCTTTGCATGGGGCATATTTATTGTGAGGAACCCCTTAAGGGTAACGATCACACAATTATTGTACTTTCAGTATAATGACACAGTGGTCATTGTTTGCTAAATAACTGAAATATTGTAGAGTGATTAAATTAGTGCCACATAGTTAGGTTAATCCTACAGATTATTAGTTTTATAAGATATAGAATTTTTTGCGATAACCACTTAGTAAAACATTTTTTTTTGTCGATTTTTTGCTTTTGCGAATTGTGCATTGTAATGTTCTACTTTATGATACTGATGTTATTTGATGTTCTTTTTTTTTAATTGCTGTGGCACCTTTGCTATTTTCATAAATTTTGCCTGTTAATAAACAGTCATAAATTTGCCTGTGATCAGTTGGCTCTTGCAATGAGCAAATACTGGTGAACTCCATAAGGGTAACAACCAGAAATTGTTTTCATATTAATGACACAGGAACCATTGTTTTTACTTGCTGACCGATTTAGGTCTACATGATCTTTTAAATAGGTGTCACAGATTGTGTGTTTTTTTTTCTCTCTCTTTGAAATTGGTAGATTGTAAAGATGTTTGAAATTATTGTGTTTTAGCAAGTAGCTGGTGACCTTTTGCCTTTTTCTTTACACTTTTGGTTTAAGTAGGGTGTGAGAAGCCTGCTTGGGAATGTCCTAGCATGGCCAGAAAATTCCCTGCACAGTCTTTTCCCGGAGCGTTGGGGTTATGAAAGGTCTCTGTTGGATTCCTTTCATGTTTAATTTCTCAAATTTGTTGTCTTTTATGGAATAAATTCCTCTTCTAAATTTACTGTGGCGTTTCTGACTATCTGGGAGGAGACTGAGTAGTGGAACGTGTTACTTTTACACGTAAACAAGAACGATCTCTCTCACTACTACACTTTAAAGCACAGTTTATATGTAATTCTTATATGTAATTCATGTCACACAGTCTCATACGGAACCTACATCCGCTTTCTTTTATATACTGTGTATGATAAGATACTGTCATCCCCCTTCCCTTCTGTGTGAGAGGATGAATGATCAAATGTGTTTGTAGCTGCATGCTTGAGGGTAGCAGACAAGGCTGTCTGCTAGAGAACAGTAGGACCAACGTTGAAACAGGTAGCTACGGTTCCTAAAAGCAGAGAGGTTTCCGTTCTTAGTATGGTCCGGTCCGTCCCCTGTCATGTTGGTATAGGAAGCTGCCCCTCTGGCGCCTTCCGTTTGTCTTTGTGAGCGACTCTCAGGAGCACGCTGGGTAGTTCAGTGGGAGTCTGGAAGTTGGAGAGTTGCAGCCGAGTAGTAGTCGGCAGTTGGAGTCCAGTAGTAGCGCAGGGCAGTCCAGCAGTAGCAGTCTGGCGGTGCGAGCGTCTGAAGTGGTAAGATCTCCGGCCAAGCGCGTGTCTGTTAAGTCCATAGGACAATGGATTTGTTAAGTTCAGGTTAACTGAGAATTTAATCATTTTATTTCGGGTTAGCTTTAAAATAGCTAAGGTTATCTTTAATTGCAGCGGAGTGTAATTCTCGTATCCAGTTCAGATTAATTGGCGGTAGTTGCTTTGTTATTACTTTGTGAGTAAAGTGGAACCACGTGTTGGTCAGTAACTCTAAGTAAGATCAGTCTTAAAGGCAAATGCTTGTGTGATTATAACGTATCGTCTTGAAAAGATTTTGAATATACCAACTTTTCTTTATGTTCAACCCACGTGGCGTGTACTTTGTGAGACCAGTACCACGTGCTTATATAACTGTTTGACCCATCAGGTTAGTAGTAAGACGTTAGTAACCAGTTCGAGGTTTTTTCTTTTGTAATTTGCTTTTCGATCGAATGTATTTTTATTATCTAAATTATTGTGGAGTTATACGCTTTCTGTAAATCAAGTTGACCACGTGGAGCATGTGGTGTAATCACCAAAGTAGCCATCAGCTATTCTTCTTGGGAAGATTTCACAAAGATTTAATGTGAATTTAGTATACCAGTGTGTGGTAATTACATGACGGACAGGATTGTGCTTCGAACGGAAATCCTTTGGGTAAAAATTTGAATCTGTTTGTAGTGATTAACTTTCTCTTGCATGCGTTTCAATGTTCTTTGTGTGTTGTTTTATGAATGCAGTGTTGTATCCAGTCTCCCAATCTTGACTCCATATTTTATGTGTTCCGTAATATTCCAATCTCACAGTCTCACAATCGTAAATAAGGCACCAGCTCAGTTATAACTCACGTATAATATGCTGAAATTTCAATGAACAATCTTTAAAATAAATTTGCAAATATAAACTGATTTCTTTCTTTTTATTTAAATTCTCCTTTTTATATAGATATATTACCGGTTGTTGTATGACTGTAAAAGATTATAATCAATGATAGTCTGATTGGTAATGTGGTAAACCTAGACTAGTTACCCAGTCGTGAAACAGTGGCCCAGTAAACGCACGGTTAACCTCACAAGACAGCTCACAGTTTTAAACCGCTTTGATGGTCTAATTAGCACCCGATTTCAGCATACCAAATTCAAGTCACAATCTTACGCAATTCAGCAAAGCAAATTAGAGTTACAATCTTTCACCAGGTAGGGTAAGTCCCGAGCAAAAAACACACATTTGTCCTTCCTCAAGCGAAGACCATTCTGACGCAATACCTGAAATAATGTTCGGAGATTTTGCAAATGTTCGGCTTCTGTCGTTCCTGAGAGCACAATATCGTCCAGATAGTTCGCAGCAGTAGGGACCGACGCACACACAGTTTGTAAATATTGCTGAAACAAAGCAGGGGCGGATGCACACCCGAATGGCAGTCTTTTGAAGCGATACAAGCCAAGATGCGTGTTTACCACTAATACGCGCTGGGATTCTTCGTCCACAGGTAGTTGCAAGTACGCATCTGCGAGGTCCAATTTTGAAAAATATTGTCCCGGGCACAGTTTGTCAAAAAGATCTTCCGGGCGGGGCAAAGGAAAAGTAGCAGTCACTAGTTGTGGATTCACAGTGGCCTTGAAGTCCACACAAAGTCTCAGTTTTCCGGAAGGTTTTGGCAAAATTACGAAGGGTGAGGCCCAGAGAGAAGCCTGCACACGTTCAATTACACCTTGAGATTCTAAATCGTGCAATGTTCTTGCGACCTCATCACGCAATGCGTGGGGAACATTGCGCGCTCTGAAAAATTTCGGTTGCGCGTTGTCTTTCAATTCCAAATGTGCTTCATAGTTCTTAGCGCAACCAAGGCCCGGTGCAAAAATGTCTGCAAATTCTTCACAAAGACTAGAAACACTGGCGGAAGGCACAGTCGGATTCACTGATAGGACCTGATTTACTATAGACAAATTAAACAATTGAAACAAATCTAAACCAAACAAGTTCACTGCACCAGAAGAACGAAGAACGTAGAATGACACAAGTTTCGTTTGTCCCTTGTATGTGGCAAGAAGGCTGCACTGTCCTAACACAGGTATATGCTGTCCTGAGTAACTAGTTAACGTAACCTTTGCGGCACGCAATGGCGGTTGGCCCAGTTGTATGTACATGTCGTGATTGAGCAATGAAACTGCAGCTCCGGTATCGAGCTGGAATGGTATCACTTTGCCTTCAAAGTCCAGGTCCACAAAAAGTTTATTGTCCTGCGGACGACAAGAGCGACTGTCACGTGCAATTTGAACTGATACAGGTACAGAAGCACTTGCGACTTTACGGGATTTCCGGCGACGTCGACGCACACTTTTGGTGGGACGAACACAGTCACTGATAGCTAAAGTGGCACTGGACGGGTGGGAATGAACTACATGAATGTCCATGGGCGAAGGTCCACGAGCCTGATTGTCCTGGGTTTGATTCCGGCGCGAAGCAAAAGGCCTGGAATTTGTGTGATTGTCTGATCTAAGCTTTTTCTGGCAAACACTGTGAACATGTCCCTTCTTGTGACAGTAAAAGCAAATAGCTTGGCGTGACGGGCAATTTTCACGCGAATGTCTAGTTGCACACCGCGGGCATGATTTCACTGCATTTGCTTGCTTACGCGGCGCACGTGTTTGCAAGGTAGGCTGCCGCTGCTGC
The DNA here is from genome assembly GCF_023898315.1 of Schistocerca nitens. NCBI lineage: Eukaryota > Metazoa > Arthropoda > Insecta > Orthoptera > Acrididae > Schistocerca > Schistocerca nitens. Next base: position 965,609,379 of record NC_064616.1, on the reverse strand, counting down.
GACGGGCGCGAGGGCCGCCTAGCGTCCCGTGCAGCGGGCCCGGCGGGCCGGTTAATGTGACACACTGCTGGCGAAGTTTCAAATGAGTCCCGAGCAAAGTCAAGTGTGTCTTGCCTATCCAATATGTCTATCACTTGTTGAAGGGAGGGATTAACTAGTTTCAAAATCTGTTCCCTTATGCGAACATCAGAAACGTTCTGTGCTATTGCATCACGCACCATAGTGTCTGAATAAGGAAGTCCACAGGCACATTCAAAGGCACACTCCCTAGTAAGTCCTTGCAAAGTTGCAACCCACTCCCTATTAGTCTGACCGGCCGTACGTTTTGTACGAAAGAACGTATACCTTTTTGCAACTACATTTACTGTTTCTTTGAAATAGGCATCTAAAGCAGACAAAATTTCGTCGTAGGACAGAGTTGCTACGTCGCGTCGGGGAAACAATTTCACAATCACACGGTAGGTAGACACACCGACACAAGAAAGCAAAAACGGCTGCCGCTCGTTACCTTGAATTCTGTAGGCTGCTAGATGGAAGGCAAATTGTCGGGACCACTCAGTCCACGACTCTTGAGCTGCGTCAAAACTACGAAACGGAGGTGCAACAGCGTTTTGTGGCAGCGGTAGCGAAGAAGCGGCGGCTGCCGCATCGGTTTGCAGCGCACGTTGACCCTGGACGAGCTGTCCAAGGGCTTCCAATAACGCCTGCGTCTGCTGATACTGCAAGCGAAAAAATTCGGACAGTACATCTGGAGATTGTGGCGAAGCCATGACACAAACGAATTAATACTAACTCTTTTACTCGTCGCCAAATAATGTTGTGTCTAGTTCATACAGCATAGACACAATGAGGTAGCTAGGTGCGCGCTAAACTAACGCAGACGGGCGTGAAGTCTGGAACATGAGACTTATTAATGAATAAGAAGTACGTAGATGTTTTTAATACTTATCTTTATTTCTCTTGTTGGAATACATCTCTCTTGAATATTAGTAAGCTATAAGCACTGATACAAATGGCGCCTTGCTAGGTAGTAGCTATGGACTAAGCTGAAGGCTATTCAATCTGTCTCTCGGCAAATGAGAGGAAGACTTGGTAGGTCTAGTCGCAAGCAATGTAGTCCGTACAACTGGGGCGAGGTCTAGTCCGTGTCTTGTGACCTGCCATGTGGTGGCGCTAGGTTTGCGATTACACAGTGGCGACACGCGGGTCCGACATGTACTACAGGACCGCGGCCGATTTAAGTTACCACCTAGCAAGTGTGGTGTCTGGCGGTGACACCACAGTATTAGCAGTAAAAGGCAGCCCAGGTGGCTGAATAGTGGGATAAGGATATCATGTAGAACAAAGCGGGAATCATATCAAAATTTCAGAGGCAGTCACAATCATGCAACAATAACCCATTGCAAACAGTATTGTGTGGTGCTTAAAATGTTATTAGGAAGTCAAAGAGTATGTGTTATGCAACTAGAATAGCTAATTCACAGAATAAAATTAAAACCGTATGGTCAGTTGTGAAGGAAGTGTCTGCTCACTGATATAAAATCAGTTCGTAGTAAAAATATTTCTGTTATATAAGTAGAGTAATTAGCTATCATTTTCTGAGCATTGCTGGTGAATCAAATAAAAATTTTGTTTCTACAGGGGATCATTTAACTCTCTTGGCAAATGTCTCTCCGAGATTGATGTCTGAAATACTCCTCTGTGACACAGACAAGGGGGAGACTGGGTCAATAATTAAATCGAAGACTAAGGACTCTCCTGGATATGATGGAATGCCTAGCAGAATATTAAAGTACTGTGCTGCACATATTAGCTTGTATTTAGCCATATTTGTAATTTTTCCTTTAGGAATGGTCAGTTGTAGAGCCGCTTTACAAAAAGGGAGAAGGAGATAATGTAGACAATTTTACACCTATTTCTATGCCATCAGTGTTTGCTAAAGATATTGAAAACGCTGTGAATGTATGGATAATTTATCATTTTATATCACACGATTTGCTATCAACTGTACAGTTTGGCTTTAAAGGCGTTTAGCGACTGAAAATACTATTTTCACTTTTCTCTCTGAGGTAGTGGATGGGCTAAACAAAAGGTTTCGAAGGCTAGGCATATTTTTTGATTTAACTAAGGCGTTGATTGTGATGATCACAAAATACTGCTCCAAAAGTTGGACCATTACGGAATACGGGGAGTAGCTCACAACTGGTTCACCTCTTACTTTAGCAACAGACAGCAGAAGGCCATTATTCACAGTGTTGAGAATGGCTGTGACGTGGAATACGGCCAAGTGGGGGGTGCCCCAGGGATCAGTGTTCGGGCGACTCCTTTTCCGTACTTATGTAAATGATATACCCTCTAGTATTACGAGTAACTCTAAATTATTTCTGTTTGCTGATGACACTAGCTTGATAGTAAAGGATGTTGTGTGCAACATTGGCTCTGTTTTATGTAGTGCAGTTCATGACACGAGTTCATGGCTAGTAGGAAACAAACTAACGCTAAATAACAGTAAGATTCAGTTTTTACAGTTTCTAACACACAATTCAACAAAACCTGGCGTTTTAATTTCACAGAGTGGGAATATGATTAGTGAAACTGAAAAGTTCAAATTTCCAGGTGTTCAGATAGATAGTAAACTGTCGTCGATAGCCCACGTTCAGGATCTTGTTCGAAGACGTAATGATGCCATTTTTACTATTCGAAGAGTATCTGAAGTGAGTGATCGTTCGACACGAAAATTAGTCTACTTTGCTTATTTTCATTCGCTTATGTCATATGGTATTATATTTTGGGGTACCTCTCCTCATTCTAAAAGGATATTTTTGGCTCAGAAACGGGAGGTTCGTGCAATAAGTGGTGCAAGTTCATGAAACTCTTGTTGACCCCTGTTCACGAGTCTGGGTATTTTGACATTGGCCTCTGAATGTATATATTCCTTACCGTCATTTCTTGTTAACAATATTAGCTTATTCCCAAGAACAAGCAGCTTTCACTCAGTTAATACTCGGTAGAAATCAAACCTGCATTTGGATCGGACTTCCTTAACTCTTGTGCAGAATTTTCAAGTCACCACCAGAATTCAAAAATCTTAGCAGTAATCCACGCGTTTTCAAGTCGAAGCTGATGAGTTTCCTCATGGGTTACTAGTTCCATTCTGTCGAGGAGGATTTTACTTAAACTAATGGCTTTACATTTTTCGGTTTCTTAAACATTTTATTTTTGTCTGTTATTACTTTTATGTTGTAATTTCATGCACTGACCCGTTCCGTGACCTTGGAGATTTGCTCCTCACTTTGGTCCTAAATAAAAATAAAAACAACATGTGGCGAGCGGAATGGGTGCACAGCACACTGTTCAAAAGTACCCAAAATTCGGCATTTCTGGGTATTCATTGGATCCTGTCGTATTGTCCCTCGTCCTTCCATAGAACACTGCCCGGCCCCAATGATGATGACGATGATGTTTGGATTGTGGGCGCTCAACTGCGCGGTTATCAGTGCTCGTACAATTTCCAACCTTCGCTCAGTCCAGTCTCGCCACTTTCATGAATGATGATGAAATGATGAGGACAACTCACACCGAGCGGTTCTAGGCGCTACAGTCTGGAACCGCGTGACCGCTACGGTCGCAGGTTCGAACCCTGCCTCGGGCATGGATGTGTGTGATGTCCTTATGTTAGTTAGGTTTAAGTAGTTCTAAGTTCTAGGGGACTGATGACCACAGCAGTTAAGTCCCATAGTGCTCAGAGCCATTTGAACCATTTGACAACACACACACCCAGTCATCTCGAGGCAGGAGAAAATCCCTGACCCCGCCTAGAATCGAAACCGGGACCCCGTGCTCGGGAAGCTAGAACGCAACCGCAAGACCACGAGTTGCGGACCCCGGCCACAAGTCATCAACTTTGATCCGTGCCAGAAACCGAAGAGCAAATTCAGAACATTCCTGCGGATCATGAGGTGTCATTAGCTGCACCAGTCTAAATAGACCGCAAACTTTCTGTACCGTTGGCCATGGTGTGGACAACTCTCGTCACAATGCACGAACACTACCAGTACTCGGGGCACGTTCTGCATGGTCCACCAACCTCGTCAATACCTTACACTTGGATACGAAGCCGTCCTCTTCCAGATGCCACACTAATCTCACCCGTCCTTTCAAATTTAACTATCGTCGTCTTTAAAACATTTAATTCCATCGGGTCTCTCCTCTGAATTTTCAGTCGGTGTTGGTGTTCACATAAAACAATTTCACTAGCAGCGCACTGTCTCTCTTCTCAATAGTGATACTGTTCACTCAAATTATGGTTTGTAAAAAGACAGCGTGGATGTCATACCGTCATACAAACAGTGTACTTCGCGAGGCTTGCACCTGGAGGCCAAAATCGGAACTTTTTCATCGTTTTCCGCGTTAATGGATTAGCATATCAAACAAGTTTCGCTGTCATACGATAACTACAGTCGCCACTAAACCTCCGTGAGTAGCTCAACTTTAATTATAACCAACCAGTATCTCCCAAAACTGTGTCAGTTACTTTGGGCTCTTAGTTTTGAATGCGCCATGCATTCTACAGCATGTCCTCTGTTAACAACCTAACAGTTATCTTTCTAGCTTCTTCATCTGTTAGTGACGGAAAATAACTCTATCGAATCGCGTTTTAATTGCTGTTCTTGTACGAGGACTATTCAGAAAGTGACGTCTGATAGGTCGCGAAATGGAAACGACGGTGAAAATTCGATAAAGCTATGCGCAGATGTGTTGGGCAGTGTCTCTAGTATGCCTGTAGATCGCGTCACGTCGCTGTTTTCAGTTCTGAGCGCACGGTGAGCACATAAAGATGCCTAAAACAATAGAGTCTCCCCACCAGGTATGGGTGCCCGCTAAGAGGCTGTGCCTGATTTCATGCAACCCCATATAACGTATGACTATTCTCGGTCGCACTTTACAGGGGCAATCAGGACACCCCTGCAGCGTTTTAAATGGGAAGTGTTTGATCACCGACTGTACAGTCCAAACTCGTCTCACTCTGATGTTCGTCTCTGCTTACATAAACCGCTGGCTATGAAGACAACATTTTGGCACAGACAACGAACTGTAGACCATTGTAGAAAAGTGATGGAGGGAACAGCATTCTATGACGAGGGTATTGGAAAACCGATTTAGTGTTACGACAAATATTGAAGTCGGTGTAGCGACTATGTTGAGAAGTAGCTGTAGGGTGTGGCAAATTGTTATAAATCAAACATTTCTGATTTTCACTGTGGTTTCCCATTTCGCGACAGATCGGACCTTACATTCCGAATAACTCTCGTATAAAAGTCGCGTAATGTTGGGAACATGACGTGGAGAGTCTTCCCCTCGGCTGTGAGTCCTGAGGCGTATGCCTCTTTATTCATAAAGCGCTTGCAGGTACTGCATCCTCCGCCGTTTACAAAGTACGAGTTCATCAAACTCGCAGAGCATAGCTACGAAAATGCAACGCCGCCCTGCGCCGATCATCCGCGACAAGCAATATGTGCGCTCGCCATTCCGCCACTCGCCACATCGATTTCCAATGCACCAGGCCGGGCGACAGGAAATTATTCCGCGGCCACAGTTATCAGCAATTAATCCGGCTGCATCTCAGTCGCTGTCATGTCCCACTATCGGGACACACTCTGGCTCCGACCAATGGTGCGGGAAAAAGTCGGCAAGAGGTTATACGAAAAATTAGCGTCCCGCAACATAATAAAATAGAGGACTCCAGGCGACGACTTATTCGGTCGAGTCTGCCGAAGGTTTCGGAACATGGCTTTATCAGGTCATAAAGAATTGCGTGGATATCAAAATCAACTGTTTATGAGCAATAGTCTTTTGCTTAAGTTTACGAGGTATTTCCTGTAAGACTGATTTTGTTAATAGTCTCTTTGACAACGGTTTTATCTTTTCCTAGATTAATATTTTACATATGTTATACGGTACAGATATGTTGAGTGTAGTACACTGACGCGCATATTTTAATGATTTTCTTTTCCCTTTTTATTATTTACTGTTTGAACTGATGCTGCCAGCAACATTCGGTGTTTTACTTACCTCTAATGAGCTTGCTATTTCGAAGGCGGTGAAATTAGATAATTACAAATAGTGAAATCAAGAAAAATAAGAAAACATTCTACTAAGGAAATAATTTCTTTCAAAAAATGATGTTAATCAGATCAACAAGATAGCAATGTTCTGTGAACATGTTTACTGTAACAGTGTAATTATTATATGAGAAACAGTATCAACTTGAAATATTCTGTTCTAAATTTCACGGTGCATATAATACGTCGAACATGACAATATTTGCAAAGGTAACAACTGAATATGTGCTCAGTCAAATCATGAAATCAGTAGAGACTGTGCGCACGTTCAGTTGTTATCTAAGGAAATGGTGTCATGATCGATCTATGAATTCAGAACAGGGTAGCTAATGTTTATAGAGCTTTGTCATAAACTGTCCAGTCAAATTAAAATGACAACCTGTCAAAAACCCGAATAACCATTTTTCGTAACGCAGATCGCTGCAAGGCTTTCAGAAATACAGTCTGTGAGGTTCAGGAAAATACCGACAGGGACGTGGCGCCATGCTAACTCCAACGCGTGACCAGCTGCGCTACGTTTCTCGGATGAGGATCCATGGCGCATACAGCCCTGTCGATATGGCTCCATAGATTCTCGATTGGGTTTAATTCCTGGGAGACTGGTGGCCAGGGGTGTGCCGTAAACTCATCCTGCTGTTCTTCGAACCACGCACGTACACTGCAAGCAGTGTGACACGTTGCATTGTCCTGCTGGTAGATGCCATAGCGCGGAGGACAAACAAAGTGCGCATTGGGAGGAAATGGTCTCCGAGGATAGACGCATACTTATGTTGATTCACTGTGTCTTCCAGGCCACCCAGGGAATGTCACGAAACATTCCACAGACAATATCGCTCCCTGCTCCGTGCTGGACTCTTCCGACAATTGTTGCAGGGTGTTTGCTTTCACACTTTTCAAGCCGTACGCGCCAAAGGCCATCTCTCCGATGAAGCATAAAACTTGATTCAACTCTAAAGTCCAGCTGTCGCCACTCAGTGGACGTCCCGATTATAAGATATTCCTTAATCAATTCACGAATTCCGTATTTTTAAGATCAGTCTTTTCATTCAAAATGTACCCTGGCAGGTATCTGAACGCCCTATAAACTTCGATCTCTTATAAGTAATGAAGTTGTTTTCCTCTCCGATTCTATGCAAAATTTCTAAAGAGTTTTCAATGCTATCTACCTTTTGTTTAGTCACTCGGGTATGGTTCGCAAACGATTATTACTTTACTGTTACCACTGGTGTTATAGTGTCTTCTAAACCGAATATTTAAACCTCTACTGGTTCGTCCTATATAAAAGTTTTGGCTTTCTCCACAGTTTCCGCAGCTGATTTTATAAACCCCAGAATATATGAAAAGTTTTGTGTGTCGGATGTATGTCATATGGTCAGACGTAACGTGTTGTCAGTAGCGGGCGAGCTGGCGCAGTCTTTAGCGCACTGGGCTCGCATTCAGCAGGATGATGGTTCACACCAGCGTCCGGCCATCCCGATATACGTTTTCCATGATTTCCTTAAATCGCTCCAGGAAAATTCTGGAATGCTTCCCTTGAAAGGGTACAGCCGATTTCCTCCCCTATCCTTGACACAATCTGAGCTCGTGCTCCGTTCTTCCTTCCTTCGTGTTGTCAGCACGGAAGACTGTTCTCAATCTAGCGTTACGAAATTGTTAAGCTATTCTTTCAGAAACAGCTATATAGTAGTCACAAATATTTATTTGTAGAGTCTTCTTCTCTCTGCAATGTGATCTCATCAGTAACATTGAAGTTACGTATTTCTCCAGAAAACATTTTATCTTTCATTTGTGCAGTGAAACCTTTGTTCAGTGCTACAAGTCTTAGGATCGGTAGTTTTGTCAATTTCGTTTTGTTCTAGGGGATGAACTGATTATTCTGTCAATCATAGAATGGAGAAATGCCTTCTTGTGGTTCCTGGGTGGCAGGAATTTTTGTGGATGACATCATCAGTGCAAGCAGCCTGCTTCAGGAATATCTTGTAATCTAATGTTTTTTGAAATGACTGACTTTAGCCGTGTTAATCCAGGCAAATATTCCACGTCATGCTACACTCATTATTACTTAGCACCTGTGTCTTTCCTCCTTTTGTGTATTACTTGCGCTTGATCTGCATCTGTGGATGGCTACTTTTATCTATATCTAGGAGTTTAGACCCTCTTCTGTAAGTGTATATTGTGAGTACTGTTTCATTGCGACTTGATAATCATGTCATATTTTTATCTACTTTTAATCTATATTCTCAGCGTCATATGTGGATTACGTTTTTATTTAACAACTATTCCCGTCACTTTCCTCCTTTCTGCGCACGCATTTTACTAACCACATGATGTCGACTCCATATATCTCCATCTTTGCACTACATAACTCATACTCATTGACTGTTTACATCTTTGCCGCATTTGTGATACACTTACCAAGCATGCTACACAAGATTTAAAATTAAGTGTTATTTCACCAGATTTCTGAGCTGTTGGGCATGTGGAACAAACGATGAAACCACACCACCACATGCAACAGCTCTCACACAGCACGTCACACCTTTATTTTATTGAGTGGGCTACAACATCCCACTTAAGTTTCTTTGAAATTTTCATTTTCAACGTTTTTCAGTTTAATATTTATGCGTATTACATTTGACGAATGATTGCTTTCAAAATGCTTGAAAATGACCATGTGTCGAAATGGCAGTCTCAATCAATAATGTTTCAACAGCCTAAATCGTAGTGATTTCATTTAAGAAGTTTAATACATTTTCTTATTTCATTCTTAAATAACGACGTACACTTTTTATGTGCTGCAATCTTCTGTGGAATCACAAAAATTACGTAAGAAATTTTTCCAAATATATCTAGGAACAAATATTCGATTGAAATTTAAAAGTGTTTCAGTGGAGAAAATATTAATGGTCCATCGGTTATATTATTACTGTGTTACACATCAATAATCAGTAAGAAATCTGATTAAACAGAATTATTATAAAAGACTATTTAAAAGTCATATACTATTTGAAGTAGATACTGTTCTAAACTAAAATAAATTTCTATTTCCAAGACAATTGAAATTGTTAAGACATTAAAAATCTTAGTTAATTTGCAAGTATCACATGTTATATGACGAAAGAACTCCTTATATGTCAAGATACAAGGTGATGGGCGAGCGAAGAAAGCCTTTCTTAACTCTCGTGTTACAAAAACAGATCTTAAATTATGTAGCATTTTACTCACCATAAAATTCTGTACCTAAAGAATTAATAAAATATCCCAAATGGCTTTAATGTGTTGTACAGCGCTTAAACACGTAGATGGCGGAACGTTTATGAACCTTTCACAAGGCGGAACGTTTATGAACCTTTCACAAGTTACAGCCTCTTATCTAACACCAATATTAACTGTGGAAAGTGTTGAAAACTGATTAGGACGGTCTCTAGTGTGTATTCATTCATAGGATTCTTAAACCAGACACGAGAATGAAATACCGACCCCATCCTCACGAAAAAAAGCTGTTCCTAGGTAGACTGTCTTGTAGGTACAACAAACACTCTTCCCTACGTGCAAGCTACAAAACATCAATCACACACGATCTCCCGATATCTTGATATTAAGATTAGTGTTAACTTTAATATGGTTATTAAAATACGACGGTGAATAACTATATTGAATAAATGTTGGAGCCATACTGGAAGAAGTTGGTTTTATGTTAACTGTAATCGAATATCTGATAGGAACTGTGAAACGTACAAGTCCTACTTCAGCGCACAACTGAAAATCTTACATGTTCCCATCTAGCAGACCAGTAATTTCGTTTATGCCTCCCGATATCTCGGGACTGATTAATAGTTTCCTTAATGATGGTACAGCGGTAAGCTGAATATTTTTAGCATGGTGCTCTCGTCGATTTCATTAGACTTCACTCAATATTTTTTGTAAGATTTCTTCATGTTTTCAATTTCCATTCTCTTTATTTCAAGTACGATTGTACAATTTCGGCCTTAAGCCATTTTCAAGTATTTTATTTATCATTTTTTTAGTAATAAACTATGTCATGTATGACGTTGCCCTTATGACTCCATTTTATACTCATAAAATAAATCCGAGATGTTCACGCTATTTTAGGAGCACATCTCGTGAACATTTCGGATTTATTTTATGATTATGACATGGAGTCATAGGAGCAGCGACATACATGACATAACTTACTAGTAAAAAATCATTCATAAAATACTTGAAAATGGCCTAGGCCGAAATTTTACCATCGTACATGAAATAAAGAGAATGGCAGCTGAAGGCATCAAGAAATCTATTAAAAAATTCATCACAGTTGCGGACGCTATCGCATTGAAAATTAATCGGAATATTACCTCCTTCGACAAGGTAAGTTGATGGCCGGGTGCGTTCAGACTTTTAGACTAAAGTTTAATATGATACACGTTTGTCGAGCTGAGCCTTTATTTCGCTTGTACCTTCTCTTCTGTACACAGGCTCAAACGAAGATTTAATTTCTGCGGTAACTTCACAAAATGTTTTCAAGCCGTTTCGTTTTCTACACTGAATTATTATTACTCTATCGCACCAATCTTTCTCACGAATGTAGCAATGTTCGTTAACAAAATCACCCAATCGTGATTTAACATAGGTTTAGTTTTTTAGTTTTATCGTTTGTTTCGAGGCTGTTCCTATTATTACCACAATCAATTATCCACAGGGAAGAGAGTAGTGTAGGCCATCTGTCTCTGGATTTTAAAAATACCGTTCTGTATGTATTCGCCTGCAACGCTTATATATAGTGTTCCAAACGCGGAGCCAAAAGCCGGTCGAGGTGTTAGACACAACTACGACCAGGCTAACTGGCGTATCTCATCAACAGTAGTTGAAGGGAATGAAGCACATTTTTTTAAGAAATAGCTGTCGCCACAATCCTCACGTCGTACTCAGCCTCATCGTATCCAAATATTTTAAATATTACTTGAAGAAGACATAACTCTAATTACACAAGGGTCGTACTTTTAGCCTTAACACAAAATTTGGACTAACTCGATTAGTGGCTACCCGATTCGTCCAAATTTACTGGCATATACGATTGTTTCAAGGATCTCGTACAGACACGTACACAGAATTTGAGTCAAAATGCCAACCACATGACAATCTACTCGCCTGATATGTAACATGTAAATTATCTAATCGGTGGTGGAAAAACGATGTCATTTCATGGTTCTTTTCAGCCTCGGGCATAGAAATAAGTCGCACTGCGCTATGTCTACCAAATGCGATAGCTGAGGCTAGAAACTGTTTTTCTTGTTTTGTTTTGACAGGAAACCACGAACAAGCATCGAGTTGTGAGCGTCAGCATTATCGTGATACAATTTCCACGAATGTTTTTGCCACACTCTAGTCGTTTTCGTCAGACTGCTTTACGCAAACGTAACATAACATATAGACAGTATTTCTTATTGATCTCATGACCATAAGATAGGAGCTCGTGATGCACTATCTCACTGTATTCGAAGAAGATACTGAGGAAAACCTTCACGTGTGATCAGCCTTGCCGAATATCTCTCGGTTTTGGCTCTTCAGGCAGTTTGTGCTGGGATGATTGGGCCCTGGTTTCGACGCCATAGCCGTATACCCATGTTTCGCCACATTATATACCCTTCTTTAGAAGTTCTGGATCGTTGTTGACTTCATTCATCAATTCCAGAGCGATGTCTACGCGACGTCGTTTTTGGTCGAAATTCGACAAGTCCGGAACCACGTGTGATCAGCCTTGCCGAATATCTCTCGGTTTTGGCTCTTCAGGCAGTTTGTGCTGGGATGATTGGGCCCTGGTTTCGACGCCATAGCCGTATACCCATGTTTCGCCACATTATATACCCTTCTTTAGAAGTTCTGGATCGTTGTTGACTTCATTCATCAATTCCAGAGCGATGTCTACGCGACGTCGTTTTTGGTCGAAATTCGACAAGTCCGGAACCAACTTTGCTGATAATCGTCTCATGATCAAAACACCCGAAAAAATTGCTTGCCATAAGCCAAAAGATATGCCGATACCATCAGTAACAACTCTGAGTGTAATTCAGCGATTTTCCAGAACTGTTTCCTTTAGTTCTTCCCACTTTTCGTCAATAACTGATGTGCTGGGACGTCTAGGGCGGTCATCATATTCAACGATTTCACAACCCTCTTCGAAACGTTTATACCGCTCGGCAAACTATTGTCTTACTTATAGAAGATTCGCCAAAAACCATATTCAACATTTTGAATGCGGTGCTGCACTTTATTCCACTTTTCAAGCCAAATGTAATGCAAATTCTTTGACCCATCTTGCTTGAAAGTAAAACTTCGCCATGCACTCGAAAACAAGTATAAGTTTTAGATTTTCAGCAATGAACTAGATATTCAAAACAGCTGAAAATTCAAGCTTACATCAAGAAGATGAGTACCAAAAGATAAGAAACTTTTTAAAATCGGTTGTACAAAGTCCACGAAATTAAAAAGTTCCTGTTTCTTTTTGATCACACGTCGAATATTCAGGATGGGGAATATAAAAGTAGTGGAGCAGTGCAAATGGGACGATGGTACTCACAGTGGAGCAGCGGGTGCTCATTGTGGAAAGTTACGTGACAACAAAGTCGCGGAAATAGTGTGGTCGGTTGCTTTTCTGAAAAGTTTAAGAATGCCATGCAACGTTTAGTCCGAAAATGGCATCAGAAAGGATCTGTTTCGAACATGTCAAAAAACATTCCGAACCGTGCCCGCACAGCAGAAAATGTGGCTGCAGTTCACCAGAAAATGCTTCTTTCAACATCTGCTACAATCAGGTTAATACTGCATTTCCTTTCCTTTGCTGTGTTTCTTTGTATACCGAAACTGTTCTCCGGGCCACTTTTATTTGTCCCATCTTGTACACATATATACGGTGTCCGTCCGGAAACGTCAGATATTTCTAGTTTCGTTTCGGCACTGCGTTGGTGGCGTCAGGTCAAACATACAACACTCATCACATCTTTCCTGTGATGCCCAGTGGCGATGGAAAGCGTCGGTTTCTTTGTCGCCACAAATAAAATGACTTTTAAAGCGGAATTTTACGTTCCGTTTCGATAGAGCGGTCCCAGATTAGTGTAGTGCGATATTTGTATTATCGCTATGTATTAACACAGCAAAACTCGAAGAGTAACAAGTACTCCACTAGCTTCAGCACTTGTCCCGCCCTAGCTAACTGCTACCGCCAAGCATACAGAGCTACTGAAGCTACTGAGTCGCCGAAGACTGACTGTTTATTCTTCCTGTTTTACTGTCAGTTTTCATACGTATCGGTAAAACAAATATCGCAATAGACTAATATGAGACCGCCATATCGAATGGGCACGGAAAATTCTGCTATAACGGGAAGCAAACCAGTGCTTTCCGTCGATACTGGGCGTCACATGAATGACCTGATGAGGACTATATGTTACACAATGCAAAAATGGAATTGTAAATATCTGCTGAAACACCAGAGGAAATGCACCTGACGACTCGTAGGAGAGACAGCCTCTATATAAAATATTGGTAGTAACCAAGACAAGAATTTTTAGGCGCCTCATTAAGAAATAAAACATAACGTCCTCAGTACTCAATGCAGAAAAAGCTAAGGCCAATATAACTGTTTCAAAAGGAAGCAGACTGAAAAGCAAACAAGTATATGCCTGAAACAATACAAATCGATAGCTATAACTCACACAAGAGAATGAGCGTAGTACAATTTATACTCACCCTAATAGATCAGAGAATCTTTCGGGACAGACAGACATGGCGAGTAATGAAACAACCTCAGATGCCAGAATGAGATTTTCACTCTGCAGCGGAGTGTGCGCTGATATGAAACTTCCTGGCAGATTAAAACTGTGTGCCCGACCGAGACTCGAACTCGGGACCTTTGCCTTTCGCGGGCAAGTGCTCTACCAACTGAGCTACCGAAGCACGACTCACGCCCGGTACTCACAGCTTTACTTCTGCCAGTACCTCGTCTCCTACATTCCAAACTTAACAGAAGCTCTCCTGCGAACCTTGCAGAACTAGCGCTCCTGAAAGAAAGGATATTGCGGAGACATGGCTTAGCCACAGCCTGGGGGATGTTTCCAGAATGAGATTTTCACTCTGCAGCGGAGTGTGCGCTGATATGAAACTTCCTGGCAGATTAAAACTGTGTGCCCGACCGGCAAGTTTGGAAGGTAGGAGACGAGGTACTGGCAGAAGTAAAGCTGTGAGTACCGGGCGTGAGTCGTGCTTCGGTAGCTCAGTTGGTAGAGCACTTGCCCGCGAAAGGCAAAGGTCCCGAGTTCGAGTCTCGGTCAGGCACACAGTTTTAATCTGCCAGGAAGTTTCAACCTCAGATGGTTGTCATAGTAAAAGCGGAGAATTATCATTAATCGGCAGCAGTGGGCTTCACAAAAGGGTAAAAGACAGAAGGCGGTTACCTTAGTCAGAGATAGATATTTACATGACATCCTAGTCTCTCTGGGATGAGGAGACGGAATTCTGTATCCATGGCCTGAAGATAAACCCTCGGGTAACTTCGGCCTTTGTGCCTGCAGCTCGTCGAAGGGTTGGCAATTGTATCCATTGAGAATGAATTGAAGTATGGTTAGTCAATGATATGAAAAATCTGAGCAAGCATTTATATTAGTAGCAATGGGAGGGGCTCATACATACTTCACAACACCATGATCGATGAAATTTGTAAAACTGTCGCCGAGAAAACAAAATATATCATTACACTAACAAGTAAAACCATGATTCCTGAAGCAATGTTCTGCGTAAAAAGACGTACAATATGTGAAATCATAGCACAAATGAAAGGTAATCGATAAGCAAATTCATTCAGTACGCCATAATTGAGCCATACACACGTAGTGAGACTCCTGCGTAATATAAGCATATATAAGGTGTTTGTTTTAAATTCAGACTACTAAATATCTCGAAAACGGCCCATCGTTCGAAGAGTACGTGTTAGATAAAAAGTTAATAGTAGTAAAGGGGACATCGGTCTGTCCTAGAACTGGTCACCTCCTAACCACCCTTTGTGCGTGGGCGTGATCAGTTTTGTATTTTAAAAATGGAAATACCCATTTTATTGCATATTCGGATTCTACGCCAAAACATTCGTACCGTTTAATCAAACCATTGTTTTTAAGTCGTGACAGATGGCACTGTAATCGAAAAATATCAAGTGTGTCCCTTATTACAGTTAAGAACCGATGAATGTGATTCTACATTTCATTTACGATGTAAATATAAGCCTTTGTGATCTGACGCTTGATACTGCTCGTGCTACAGTTCAACACAGATATTATGGCGAGTGTGGCAGTTGGACTAAAAGTCAAAACATCGAGCGAATACGCTGGAATTAGAAAATGGTATAGGCAGTATGTAACGTGCCGGGACATGTCCTTTGTATTAGTGCCACTTAAAGTTCACGTCACAACCGGATGTACCGGTATTGAAACATTTCCACACCCAGCAGATAGTGCGCAGTGTTCCCGACCTACCTTGCTTTGCTTATTCAATATTGTCTTCCCGGTAGCTGCGTCCTTCTCATCTAAATCGCACTGTGGTTGACATAAATGTTCAACAATGAATATGGTCTTGACTTTTGATTTTGGAAAACTTAATCTAGGATCCTGGCTTCTTAATTTCAGTGTGATTTAGGTGAGACGGACGCAGCTACCGGGAAGACAATATTGAATAAGCAAAGCAAGGTAGGTCGGGAACTCTGCGCACTATCTTCTGGGTGAGGAAATATTTCAATACCGGCACATCCGGTTGTGACGTGAACTTTGAGTGGCACTAATACAAAGGACATATCCCAGCACGTTACAAGTAGACTAATGTTACGTCGGATTTTGTGGCCTGAAGATGTGATTTGGACTCAAGTAACAATCGCAGCAAGGTACAAATATTGAAGTTTGGTTTCTTGTGTCGCTGAAACATTTCATGAATCAAGACAACTACACTGATCATGTTAGCACTGTATTAGAGGCTAGAATATCACTATATGAATGAACTTGTAAGACACAGCGCATTAAGCGCCGGTCCGTTACTACAGCATGAACATCATACAGTGATACGAAACGTATGACTTAGGTATTTTAGAGCCAGTCTGAGTAACACGAACTGATACAATATGGCCAAACTACTGCGTCAAGTCTTGCAATTCAGCGTAATAAATAACATTTATTTGGCCAGTATTGATAGCAAATACACAAACAATGAGTAACTATATTCAGTCGAACTATTAATACGTGTCACTTGCTCTTGCAAGTCGTAACCTGTAATTTGTAAACAGATTCCCTACACATGGTACATTAACTTGCAAGCTAGGAAAATTTATTGATATGATAAGGGATAAACGTGAGGGTATGTGATCCAAGCTTGCGACAGAAGTGACGAGCCATCATCATTCACTCGACTTAGGTGGTGGTGCAAACGGAAATCAGCCGTAAAATATCCTGTAAACTGAGCATCGTCAGCCCACCCTGTAAACTGCCTTTGGTCCATTGGCACCGCACATCTTTGTCCCAGGAGCATTCAACATGCGTTATGGATAATGTTAGTCACGTTATCAACTAATTGTTGTTGTCTCCACTAACATGACGATTTGTAGGATATTTTTTTTAAAATACTGATTTAATATGGCAAAGTATATGTCACTTTCTTACAGTTTTGCTGAAACCTAGTGATGTATGGTGCAAATAATTGCCGTTTTCCTATAAAATGACGATGTGTTGTACAGTTTGCAGTTATTTATCTGTAACATGTGGCTATCATGATTATTTGCACCAATTTCACTGTAACAATGTTAATGTACTGGGAAATTTGTTGTAATTTTCTATAACATTGGCAAAACGTTATAATTTTGCCGTTGAGGGGCGACATATGCAGCAATCTGATGTATCCAGCACTTTATTAAATTTGTTACAATTTTGTTGTAACATGTCACTGCGCGGTGCCTTTTGTTATAATTTTGTGTCACATTGTCAATGCATACGGCCAATTGTCACAGTTTTGCTGTAAATGTAATGTATGGCACTGTTTTTGCAATAATGTGTATCTAGCACACATACTGATGAATGGGCAATTTGTTACTATGTTTGCTATAACTGGAGTAATTAGTGACCGTCTCATGTTATTTCACTTATGTGGAAATTTGCTAAAATCTCTTCCATCAGTCATAAAATATGCAGTTTTAATCGTATTCAACATGTCAACTAACCATCATTGGCCCACAGCAGTATCTTGGGTAATAGTAGTCACCTTGCACAATGACCATTATAACCGCACCGTCTAAATTGTCCATTATTTCCCATCTGACAGTATCCAGAGGTAATGGCAGTCACCCCTAAATCTAACTAGCATTGCACCAATCTGTAAATGTATTACCATTCCCCCACCATGTTAACTGACTGCCATCGCCCCTACTTGGGAATTGACAATGATTACCTTACCATGTAGACCGACCACCAGTATTAAGACTAGAATAGAAAACAGAGCATATTGCCCAACACTGTGAATGGAATATCACTGATTCACCCAGTAAGCTGACCATCATTTCCACACCCTACATACTGACCATCATTGCCCCACCAGTAGAGTGACGTCATTGCCCAAGCCTTTAAACTGACGACCGTAGACTCACCTGTAAAGTGATCAGTCGTTTCCCAACTGTAATGACCATCAGTGCCCTACCCTGTAAACTGGTTATCATATCCCTCCTGTAAACTGGCCGTCATTGCGCTACCCTATAACGGCTCTGAGCACTATGCGACTTAACTTCTGAGGTCATCAGTCGCCTAGAACTTAGAACTAATTAAACCTAACTAACCTAAGGACATCACACACATCCATGCCCGAGGCAGGGTTCGAACCTGCAACCGTAGCGGTCGCTCGGTTCCAGACTGTAGTGCCTAGAACCGCACGGACACTCCGGCCGGTGCTACCCTATAAACTTACCATAATTCCCCTCCTAAAAAACTGGCTATCATTGACCTAGCATGCAAGATGAACATCATTGTGCCAGCACTATCCACCAGACGTTTGGGATAATGTTTCTCTCCATATCATCTGATCATCATTACTTCAATATAATCTGCCAATGCGTGAGTAATTATTTAAAATTCTGCTATAAAATTGTGATTTATGCAGAGATATGTCAAGTAGTCTCCACTGTGCAATAGCATAAGTTGTCATTATAAACAGAAGGTGACCAGCGTTTTGTATTGCAATGTAAAATTAATAATCTAGCCTAGAGCAACTATAATGTTGGGCTAACTTCGAAAATTAGTAGACAGCGTAGTACTTCTACCTCTTACATATACAACTGTGTATTTTTATTGTTTGGTTTGCAGTTTCAAAGAAACGTAATGTATTTACCACTGTGTGGTAACATGTTTATATTATCAGCAGAAAACGACTAGCATTTTGTACTTCAAGATGAAATTAATACTCTGGCATGATGGTCACCATAATGTTTAGCTGACTCTGATATTGGTTTTAGCCAGTCTAAGACCAGTTTATGAAAAGTGGCATAATCAATTTAGATGTGGAAATAATACTGTTTACTTTGGCATCAGTACCAGATTATTCTCGTCTACAAGTGCACTGTCAGCTCCACTACACGCAGCAAGCGGCTACACGCGTAGCAGGGGTTGTGTGGCGTGGACTGGGCGGTTTTTTAGGTTAGATGGCCTCGGGCAAGTACAGAAAGGGCAACAGCCTCAAAGGGTGCGGAGCAAAGTCAGGACATGCGGGGACCAAACTGCAATCGGTATTGTAATTGTAAACTGTCGAAGCTGCGTTGGTAAAGTACCGGAACTTCAAGCGCTGATAGAAAGCACCGAAGCTGAAATCGTTATAGGTACAGAGAGCTGGCTTAAGCCAGAGATAAATTCTGCCGAAATTTTTACAGAGGTACAGACGGTGTTTAGGAAGGATAGATTGCATGCAACCGGTGGTGGAGTGTTTGTCGCTGTTAGTAGTAGTTTATCCTGTAGTGAAGTAGAAGTGGATAGTTCCTGTGAATTATTATGGGTGGAGGTTACACTCAACAACCGAGCTGGGTTAATAATTGGCTCCTTTTACCGACCTCCCGACTCAGCAGCGTTAGTGGCAGAACAACTGAGAGAAAATTTGGAATACATTTCACATAAATTTTCTCAGCATGTTATAGTCTTAGATGGAGATTTCAATTTACCAGATATAGACTGGGACACTCAGATGTTTAGGACGGGTGGTAGGGACAGAGCATCGAGTGACATTATACTGAGTGCACTATCCGAAAATTACCTAGAGCAATTAAACAGAGAACCGACTCGTGGAGATAACATCTTGGACCTACTGATAACAAACAGACCCGAACTTTTCGACTCTGTAAGTGCAGAACAGGGAATCAGTGATCATAAGGCCGTTGTAGCATCCCTGAATATCGAAGTTAATAGGGATATAAAAAAAGGGAGGAAGGTTTATCTGTTTAGCAAGAGTAATAGAAGGCAGATTTCAGACCACCTAACAGATCAAAACGAAAATTTCTGTTCCGACACTGACAATGTTGAGTGTTTATGGAAAAAGGTCAAGGCAATCGTAAAATGCGTTTTAGACAGGTACGTGCCGAGTAAAACTGTGAGGGACGGGAAAAACCCACCGTGGTACAACAACAAAGTTAGGAAACTACTGCGAAAGCTTCACTCCAAGTTTAAACGCAGCGAAAACCTCTCAGACAAACAGAAGCTAAGCGATGTCAAAGTTAGCGTAAGGAGGGCTATGCGAGAAGCGTTCAGTGAATTCGAAAGTAAAATTCTATGTACAGACTTGACAGAAAATCCTAGGAAGTTCTGGTCTTACGTTAAATCAGCAAGTGGCTCGAAACAGCATATCCAGACACTCCGGGATGATGATGGCATTGAAACAGAGGATGACACGCGTAAAGCTGAAATACTAAACACCTTTTTCCAAAGCTGTTTCACAGAGGAAGACCGCACTGCAGTTCCTTCTTTAAATCCTCGCACAAACGAAAAAATGGCTGACATCGAAATAAGTGTCCAAGGAATAGAAAAGCAACTGGAATCACTCAACAGATGAAAGTCCACTGGACCTGACGGGATACCAATTCGATTCTACACAGAGTACGCGAAAGAACTTGCCCCCCTTCTAACAGCCGTGTACCGCAAGTCTCTAGAGGAACGGAGGGTTCCAAATGATTGGAAAAGAGCACAGGTAGTCCCAGTCTTCAAGAAGGGTCGTCGAGCAGATGCGCAAAACTATAGACCTATATCTCTGACGTCGATCTGTTGTAGAATTTTAGAACATGTTTTTTGCTCGCGTATCATGTCGTTTTTGGAAACCCAGAATCTACTATGTAGGAATCAACATGGATTCCGGAAACAGCGATCGTGTGAGACCCAACTCGCGTTATTTGTTCATGAGACCCAGAGAATATTAGATACAGGCTCCCATGTAGATGCTATTTTTCTTGACTTCCGGAGGGCGTTCGATACAGTTCCGCACTGTCGCCTGATAAACAAAGTAAGAGCCTACGGAATATCAGACCAGCTGTGTGGCTGGATTGAAGATTTTTTAGCAAACAGAACACAGCATGTTGTTATCAATGGAAAGACGTCTACAGACGTTAAGGTAACCTCTGGCGTGCCACAGGGGAGTGTTATGGGACCATTGCTTTTCACAATATATATAAATGACCTAGTAGATAGTGTCGGATGATGCTGTAGTATACAGAGAAGTTGCAGCATTAGAAAATTGTAGCGAAATGCAGGAAGATCTGCAGCGGATAGGCACTTGGTGCAGGGAGTGGCAACTGTCCCTTAACATAGACAAATGTAATGTATTGCGAATACATAGAAAGAAGGATCCTTTATTGTATGATTATATGATAGCGGAACAAACACTGGTAGCAGTTACTTCTGTAAAATATCTGGGAGTATGCGTGCGGAACGATTTGAAGTGGAATGATCATATAAAATTAATTGTTGGTAAGGCGGGTACCAGGTTGAGATTCATTGGGAGAGTGCTTAGAAAATGTAGTCCATCAACAAAGGAGGTGGCTTACAAAACACTCGTTCGACCTATACTTGAGTATTGCTCATCAGTGTGGGATCCGTACCAGATCGGGTTGACGAAGGAGATAGAGAAGATCCAAAGAAGAGCGGCGCGTTTCGTCACAGGGTTATTTGGTAACCGTGATAGCGTTACGGAGATGTTTAGTAAACTCAAGTGGCAGACTCTGAAAGAGAGGCGCTTTGCATCGCGGTGTAGCTTGCTCGCCAGGTTTCGAGAGGGTGCGTTTCTGGATGAGGTATCGAGTATATTGCTTCCCCCTACTTATACCTCCCGAGGAGATCACGAATGTAAAATTAGAGAGATTAGAGCGCGCACGGAGGCTTTCAGACAGTCGTTCTTCCCGCGAACCATACGCGACTGGAACAGGAAAGGGAGGTAGTGACAGTGGCACGTAAAGTGCCCTCCGCCACACACCGTTGGGTGGCTTGCGGAGTATGAATGTAGATGTAGATGTAGATGAATTAGTGTCCATGAGGCTTTGTAATGTTACACAAACATTATTTGCACATTTTAAGTCTTTTATGCCTGGTACCTAATCAAACTAAGCTCATAGACTAACCAATAAATTGTATCACTAGTGTTAATAAATGGACCAGATGTATTTTCAGGAGAAATACAGGCATTCAATGTGTAAAAATTTAAATTTAGTGTCCCTTGTATTTTGTCAGTTGTGCACAGTTATTGGATTTTAGTCATCAATAAGTGCAGCTTAATCTGTGAGTTTTATCAGTAGTGATAGTATGAGAGCCACGTGGATTTTTGGTTAATATTAGAGAACAATATGGTTACAGTGGTAGCACCGTGTTTGTCTTGTGCTCAAAATCGTTACATGTTTGAGATATTATTTTATTTTGATTTCAGATCCAATTTTTGTTCTCTATCACGGATCTGTGATTAAACTTGACTTTTGCGATAAGCAGCCCGCATCTCGTGGTCGTGCGGTAGCGTTCTCGCTTCCCACGCCCGGGTTCCCGGGTTCGATTCCCGGCGGGGTCAGGGATTTTCTCTGCCTCGTGATGGCTGGGTATTGTGTGCTGTCTTTAGGTTAGTTAGGTTTAAGTAGTTCTAAGTTCTAGGGGACTGATGACCATAGATGTTAAGTCCCATAGTGCTCAGAGCTATTTTTGCGATAAGCAACGTCCATCTGTTTTGTACTACAATTTTTCCTTATCTGAAAAATAATTTCATTTTGGTGCAAAGAGCGTGTTTTCGAGATTCGAACTTTCATATTTGTGGGTTTCGTCACTGTCTTTGTCCCCATTGTATTGCACGTAAACATTTCGCATTTCGCGTATTCTGAAGTTCTGTTTCAGTATTACAGAAATATCTAACTTAAGTGATATAATACATTACCTTTTTTACTGCTACAAAAAAGCTCACTGCATTATGTGGTGAGCGCGGCTTTGTTGTCACCATATACTGCAACCTGCACTGAAAGACCGTGTCCCGGCCGCTACCTGTTTGCTGGCTCTGCAGCACGGTCCGGCTCGCCTGTGATGAATAATTCTGGAGTGTTGGGCTTGACGACGTCGTCTGTCGCTCTGGGTTTCACCACCCTCGGTACAAAATAGATTCAGTTACTCTGAAAACCAAAGTATTTCATTTTTATGGTCATGTGGAAATGAATTTCTGCGTAAACAAACACGCAAGTATATTGTTTCACACCTGTGAATTACATCTTTCCTCTAGTTTTTAAAATAATGTCAGCAGACTCTAACAAGAGTGGCATGCCACTTTGAATTCACGTAAGCATCTTAGTGTTCTTTCATAGTTAGTCTTCCAAAATACCTGCTGTCGTCCACATGTTCGTCACTACAACAACTCAAGGAAAGGACGAATCTGTCTCGTAAAATTCTCTAATACACTGGCAGTCGTTGGGAACCATAGCAATAACTCCACATTATTAACTCCGTTTCATGAGCCATCTTCAACAGTTTTATGTGCTTGGTTCGTGTACGATAGCAGACCGAAAGATTTCTCACAGGGTGCATGACTGCGTTCTTGTAGCACATATCTTGTAGTAACAGCCTCTGTCCATTTTAATAGCCAGTCAAACACTTTCTTAATTTCTCTTTACTTCTTGTGTATCGGAAATGGACGACTGTGCGATTGAGCTTTCTTTAAAGCAGTCGTGTATTTATCTTAGTTTTTCGATCGGAAGTTAAAATTTGTAGAAGTGAAAAATTCAAACCTTTTTTTGCTCATCTGCTTTAGTTCAGAAGCTCTTCTATAAGCAACTTTCGAAGGAAGACGTCTGCGCACTGGAGAGCTTTTTGGATGTTTATGAAGATCAAGATCATAAAAGCAATAAAATTTCTCTAGGCAACCTCCAAAACCAGATAACAAAAATATCCGAGTAAATTTCGTTTGTGTCCGAATAATACTTGCGTAGCGTCTGGTCCCGGCGGAGGTTCGAGTCCTCCGTCGGGCATGGGTGTTTGTCCTTAGGATAATTTAGGTTAAGTAGTGTGTAAGCTTAGGGACTGATGAGCTTAGCAATTAAGTCCCATAAGATTTCACACACATTTGAACAATACTTGCGTATAGGGGAGCAGGTTTGCAATGAGAGCTATAATTTTACTTCTTGTATATGACGTATTTTGTCAGCGGCCTTGCCGCAGTGGTAACATCAGTTCCCGTCAGATCACTGAAGTTAATCGCTATCTGGCTTGGCTAGCACTTGGATGGGTGACCGTAAAGTCTGCCGGGCACTGTTGGCAAGCGGGATGCTCTCAGACTCGTGTGACCAGTTGTGGAGCTACTTGATTAGGAAGTAACGGCTCCGGTCACGAAAGCTGACAACGGCCGGGAAAGTCGTGTGCTGACGACATGCCACTCCATGTCTGCATCCAGTGATGCCTGTAGGCTGACGATGACATAGTGGTCCGTCGGTACCGTTGGGCCTTCAAAGCCAATTCGGATGGAATTTAATTTATAAGATGTACTAATCACTGTTGTGAGGTCTTACGTTTGTGCACAATAATTCACCTGGAGAGAAATTTTAAAGTCAGGATTTCTAAGGCCTTGTAAACACAAAACAACGAAGTATTGGTACATGAGCCACGGGACAAGTTTCAGAGATATCTGGCGACATTTTTCTCGTGTTCCACGCCTGTCACTATAAAAAACTAGCATGTAGCATGTTCCCCATCAAAACGGGGAACATGCTACAATGTTACGTGACTTCCTTTAATCTGTAGCGGCAGCGCCGTTTAGAATAGGGAAAGCTGGTTTTCTGCAATGTTCGGAGCACGATTTATAGCCAGCTTGGGCCGGATTGCAGTAAGTTATGCATACCAGCGGTTGCGAAGGCAAATAGAGGCCACAGGGGCGTAGAACTGCAGGAGAGGGCGCACTCAGCAGTTTCCATGGCGCAAGTCACAGGCTCGGAGCAATGCGTCAGCGAAACAGAGGTGCACAGCCGAGTAAATAGGTACCGTTTTCTAACGAGATTAACTCAAGTGTGGCAGCTCTCCTAGACGGTGAGGCGTGTCACACCGCTGGGCTGCACGTAGCAACAGATGGGGCGACAGCGTCCCAGTCCACGGCGGGTCATTGGTTCGACCCTCTGAGGCCAACTCGGGGTCCGCAGCCAGCCAGTGGCGGGCCACTCTTCGGCTTGCTACTGCGAGCAGTCGTCTCGGCTACCGACACACGCCGGAGACTTCCGTGGCGAGGGCGCAGATTCGGCCATTGCCGCTGCGTTCCCAGCTACGCCAGCCGAGGAAGAAGCAGCAGTGGGGCTGGCCTACGGCTCCCGGCGGAGCAGTGCGGCTTACACCGACCAGCGCTGGGTCGGCACCTGGTGCAACCATCCTGACGTAACCGGAATTCTGCAGCTGGTGTACAAAGCCGGCACGACACAGCATTGCGTTGCACAGGCCATTGGGGTGTTACCTCAGCATTACAGGGCCGTGTGATGTGGACCGAGGTGAATGGAGCATTGTAGTAGAAACATATAAATCATTTGGAAAGTTCTTGCCGAATTTTAATGCAGCACCTCCTGGCACCCACCAACAACATTTGGTGTCAATATGCCTGTTACCACAGCAAATCAGTTCGTTTTCGAATCGTTTTATAATTGGTTGCCATGGTGACATCACTGAACATAATGAAAGATTTTCAGGCCCTCCCCAAAAGCAAAAAGGGACATGCTATGGCGAGTGAGTCCAAAACATTAGGGAATATACAGTTTAAAATCATAATTCGGGAGAGAACCCAAGAAGCTGTGGGAATCAAAAAAAGTATTTCTTCTGCGAAAAAGCAAACATTTTAGGTTACCAGCCATTACAGTTTTTACTACAAGGCATGGAATACATGGCAACTCGGCAAACAGAGTGCAGTGAAGGTGATGAAGATAGAGTGATCCTCAATAGGTAAATATGTTTTGCTTTATTACGCAGTTCATACATTACGGTACACTGACTTTGATCTGCATTACTTAGTAATGTATGTATATTCAGTAAAATTAACATTTCTTCATCCAACATTTTAATACCATATGCTACAATAGATAATTTAGTATCGTTATTGTAGCTATTTATTTGATATTTGCCGTTTGATCCAGTGTTAAACCGCTGCTTTTAAGATTTTTTAATTCATTTATTTTAAAAAAATTATTTTTTTAATTTTGTTAATTTTTTTAACAGTAAGGAACTGAAAAGTAGTAAGTGCACTCGTTGCGACGAGTTGGGGTCGCACATAACTAAAAACATGCTAACAGTTGTAGAAAAAATAGGCATAAAGAAATAGAGCAAAGCGCGGGGCTAAGGAAACCGTGAAACAAAACTGAAGGGTGGAATCCATACCACCATTAACCAGTTTTACATCTTGCACCGGATGGGAAACAAAAACTGCGAAGATCTTTTCGCACCGGGGACAAAAACAGGAAATGGGGCAAATACTGCTACAGAGTGTGAGGGTCCACATCTCGTGGTCGTGCGGTAGCGTTCTCGCTTCCCACGCCCGGGTTCCCGGGTTCGATTCCCGGCGGGGTCAGGGATTTTCTCTGCCTCGTGATGACTGGGTGTTGTGTGATGTCCTTAGGTTAGTTAGCTTTAAGTAGTTCTAAGTTCTAGGGGACTGCTGACCATAGATGTTATGTCCCATAGTGCTCAGAGCCATTTGAACCATTTAGAGTGTGAGGGTTCACAACGAAACTCTCCATCTGCTGTATCATCCAGGTATGACTTCTCGTAATGACCAAGGTAGATCCCACGTTGTGCCGTGTAGTGTTCTATCATCGTCTTGTAATTTTAGCTTCTCGTACCCGTGATGTTCCAGCTACGTGGAGGGTCGTGGAACGCACTCCACAAATAACTGGAAAAATATTGTCGATACTTTGGGTTACGCAGGATCTTGCAGTGTCGTTCCTGCAAATAGTTCCAAAAGTCTAAAGTGTCCTTAGTGCCGTCTTGAAACAAATAATGCACTGCATGTCCACGAAGCCACGTCATTGCATTAGTTTTAGTGCCTGGGTAATACGTCTCATCCGGGAAGAAGATAGTCTTGGGGTCGATATGATTTGGCGTTACTCGAAGGAAGTATGCTGACATTTGCCTCACTAAGTGCCACACTGCCGCAGACTCGCCACAGCTAAGACGGTGTCCATCGTTGTCTTGAACGCCACAGCTCGTGCACGTGGGTGAGTCTACCATGTGGATCGCATGTAGCCTTGATCTGGTCACCTGCTTCCCGTTGACAGTGGTATACCACATCGCCGTGACGTCAGTGTCCAGTGTTACGTGGTGAATTGTCCTCCACACTACTCGCCAGTTGACGTTCGGGTGCTTCCTCTCCACGACGTTATCGGGTCGTCCACGTTGCAGGACCCGATAAACCGTCTTTGCCGTCGCCAGTTGAGTCGCTGGTAAGGCAAGTCGAACGTAACTTAGTTCGAGGTAAAAGACACCGATGTAGAAGAGCGAGGAGGGGACGTGGTGTATCGGCACAGGTGGCAACAGGGAGGGCGGTGCTAGTTCTTCTATTAACAAACTCGTCAGACTGTCCGGACGGCGGTGCCATAGTTTGACTAATGTGCTCACAAATAGGGCGACCGCTCTGTCAAGAACGTGATAAAGGCCTAGCCCTCCCCGATCAGGGGGAAGGGTGAGAGTCTCATATTTGATCTTGAAAAGCATTCCTGAACTCACGAAGGACCCAAAAGCCGCAAGTATACGGCGAGCTACCATCACCGGTATAGGTAATATCTGGGCGATGTGCTGAATGCGTGACGCTAAATGTGTGTTGACATACTGGGTCCTTTGGACGATGTCCAGGGCTCGTAGGCGGTTGTTGATATTCCAGTCCGAATATTTCGTAAAAGCCGTCGAAAGTTGTGAGCAGCGGTCCGTCGTATATCGTCTGTGAAATCAATGCCGAGACATTTCAAACTATCTCTGAGCTGTAAGGGGGTGACACTGTTCTCAGAAAATCCGACCCCGATGTTCATCGCCACCGATTTTGCGACGTTGATACGACTACCAGTGGCCATGCTATATTTCGCTATCCAATTCAGTGCGCTAGCGGTGTCGCCACCATTGCGGATGACTATCACCAGGTCGTCAGCGTACGCTTTACACCAGAAAGTGTGGCATCGTAACGTCATACCCGTTAGTCGTTGGCGCAGGCCGCAGAGGAGAGGTTCCATGGCCACAGCGTAAAGTAAAGTGGACACAGGGCAGCCTTGGCGTATCGATCGAGAAATGATGAGGGGCTGCGTAGATCGGCCGTTGTCGATCACCTTGGACGTCGCGCCACGGAGTAGTCGCATGACGACAGTGACGAATGGCTGTAGGTACCGCATATGTTGGAGGACCGCTTCCAAATAGTCGTGGTCCACTCGGTCGAAAGCTTGACTAAAATCGATTGCCGCCAGTGCACCCTTCAGACGACATGCCCTCGCCAGTGAGATCAAGTCACGATATTCACTGAGTGCTGTTTGAATATTATTGTCACCTCCTAATGACGTTTGATCGGGTGAGATAACATTTCGTAAGGTCTGGCGTATCCGCGCCGCCAACAGTCGAGAAAAGATCTTAAAGTCGCAGTTCAATAGCGTCAATAGCGTCATCAGAGCACCTTCCTCTGCCCAGTTCTCCTCCTTTCTGTGGCATAGGGATCAATATATTCTCTTACTAGAGACAGATGTATTTTTCACCCTGTCACTATTCGAAGGGGAGCTTTAGCAGTTAAAGATCACCGATCGTTAGGGATAAAAAGGACTTATTATACCACTTCCCACTTTTCCGAAATGATTACACTGAACTCAGTAGCATGTCAGTACGGTCATATTCCCCATATTCGATTTATAAACTCTAGCACAACGAGGTCTCTTAATAGCTTCACCAGTTTTTGGAGATCAGTTTTTTTCCGTCTGTAATATTCCAGCTGAATTACAGTTGGTCAACAACCACATTTCCCTTTGTCACATCACTTAAGGGTAATCGATGTATCGGTGGATATAACCTGGATTTCTCCTCTTTCCGGTTTGTCTTATACTTTTGGCATGTTGCTGTGAACAATAGCATATGTGTTCGTTCCACTGTTACGAAGCCAGAGGAACAGGCCTGGGCTTAAGTACCAGTTGTCGACGTGAACAGTGTGTCCTCGTTTCAAATACGGCTTCATGTGTGACCACTACTTCGCCACTTTTTCCCAAATTATGGAAGCCCATTTCCGTAGTTGTTCCTGTATACACAATAAAATCGTGACATAACCAGACGACACCCGCGCAACACAGACGCTTTTCTTCCGTACCTACTTCCTTCGGACGGAATTAACTGTTCGAAAGATAATCACACTTTAAACAACAACAGGCTTTCATCAATGCACAGTTGTTGATTCGGATGAAACGTACTCTGGAATGTTGGGTGAACTTTATCCACAATATTTCCAATTTTTAATAACCTGTTTCCTTTGTTTCTGGCAGAGTTGCCACTAAAATGAAGCATTCTCAAAATCAAAAGAAAACTTTCTCTGGACATATTGTAGCCGAAATATGTTCAAGTGTAAGGCAATAGATCACTAGTCACTACTTTTTATATGACTCATGAGCTGATAAATAGAAATGAAGGAACAGAGTTGCTCACGTCCCGTTTTTTTTTCATCTTGATAAAATAGAATATACTGATTTTCGTCTATTTGACTTAATGTACAATTCAAATCTGATGGTTTCAATAGCAACAGATTTCATCAGGACTTCTGTTGAAAATGTCAAGAAAAATGAAAGAATGCTGGAATTTTGACCCAATGTACAATTGTGTCCTGAAGCTGAAACGTCAGGCACATGCACGAACGGACGAAAATCACTTTTCTTCTAGACAAACGTGTCGCTAAAGCGTGCTCTTAAAAAATTTTGTTCTCACCAGCAGAAACTTTAGATTCTGAAGAAATTTCATCTCTTCTAGAGATAATCAAACGTATTGCACCAGATGGAGTACCTGGCTAAAGAATGTTAATTCGAGATTCTGACGAAGAGTCGTCACTACCAAAGAGTTAAATCTCACTATCGTTTCTATTTATAATCTCCGTGATATCTTCCTTTGTACAACCACGACAGCGTGCCATTATCTCTATGAAATACGATGCTACAAAAATTAACACAATTAAGGTGACAGCATTCTTCAATGGTTCTGAAAGAGTGCACCAGGGCGCAATGGTGCGCCCTAGAACATTTACGGGTGAGGCCTGTAATATTTTAGGAAAACATATGGCCAAATATAAAAGAACATATAGCTACTCAATTTTATACTTTTCACGACAGTATAATAACTAACGAGCCCTTAAATTTTGTCGAATATTTCAGTTTGGTTAAGGAAATAAGGTGGCTTAGTCTCCTTGTAGTGTCGACAGTATTCGGAACGCTTCATACCGACAGTCTTCTCTCTTCCATTGCTGCTAATCTTAGCTGTCTAACAGCAGCGGCTGTTTGGGTACTGGGCAAAGGTATTTCAAAATAATAAGTGACGATAAAGCCATTGCTGGCCCATTGAGATCATCCCTTACGCCACCGAGAAGTGTGAAGAATTCTACGGAAAGTGTAATTTGCAGTGGGGCGAGAAAAAGTCATCCAGATGGCAGAATGCTGCGTTCTAGAGAGACAGAATGGTCAGATAATTGTCACATTGCTACGATCATAACAATATCCAGTGATGGGAGTGATTAATTTATTCAATAATGAACGTAACTGTATTTTCAAATGCAACACTTTATCCATGGTAACGTTTAGTGTGGCTTACACAGTAACCTATTTGATATGTTATAAAAATTTGCAGTCCAAGACTGCAAACATGGACTGCAAGTTTCTTACAAAATAATCCTTCACGGTAATTCACAATTAATAAGTGCCTCAAATGCCATTTTCTACAAGTCCTTGCACCAGAACTGATTACAACAGCCTTATCTCAATTTCACAGTTTTTGATAGAAATCATGCGCTTTTAGCGAACCCTTCTTACTTTTGTATGTAAAATATAACAATCTTAGTCGCTGGTCGATACCAGGCACACAGGCATCCGTGGATGACTAGCGCTGGTTGTCAAATTTTCGTAACCATCGCCCCTCTCACCACCCTTCGCCCTGTAGGCGCCTTGTAAATTATTTTCGCATGCCTCGCTCCGTGCCTTCTTTCCGTAACCGAACGGTACGACACTTGTATCGCTCGTAAAGCTTGAGATAATCCACAGTGTTGTCAACCTTAATGAATTTCTGGTCAGATCCAAACGTTGAGAATGAGGAGAAAACGGTGAAAAAATATTTGACGACCGACGGAATTTATCTAATCGTGTGGTGCTTTTGTTTCGCAGTTGATCTGCCTATGGACGTTTTTCTTTTATGATGGTAGCCGTGCTGAAATTGAGTATTGTCGCTATGCATGTGATCACAACTTGTCCACAGAATTCGGAAGATTTCGTGAGGTTCCCAATGATTGCGAACCTATTCCACCTAACTCCGAGTGACGTTGCAATAGCACGTAGGAAGTGAATTAGATATTATTATTATTGGACATTACGACCTATTTAGGTACCGCGACAGTGTATCAAAATATTATAAATAACATCCGCAACCAGTCACTCTTTAACAATATGTTATTGAAAATACATACCTTTCTGTTGTCAATAAAATATTATTGAAAAGAAAAACTGGGAGAGGAAATTATCTATGAGAGCTGCTTATTGTTTTACCTCGAGCTGTCCGTGACTAGAATAATTTCATTTCATGTCCTGTGCTACAGACAAGTAGCACATGTGAACATGTTCGTCATTGTTCACGAAATCTTGCTACTTCTGAGCGTCATTTGCCGCGCGGGATTAGCCGAGCGGTCTAGGCCCTGCCGTCATGGACTGTGCGGCTGGTTCCGGAGGAGGTTCGAGTCCTCCCTCGGGCATGGGTGTGTGTGTTTGTCCTTTGGATGATTTAGGTTAAGTAGTGTGTAAGCTTAGCAGTTAAGTCCCATAAGATTCCACACACATTTGAACTTTTTTTTTTTTATTTTTTTTTTTTAGCGTCATTTCCACTGCAGTTTAGTTGGGATACGTAGTTGCTACATTACAGGGCAAGTACTGCTGAGTCTACAGTATACGATAAGAATACACACATTATTCGAATGGTCAAAGGTTTCTATCACTCGGTAACTGCGAATTCTGAAAGTAAGATATAAATTTGTAAATGAAAGATTGCAATTAAATAAAATCTGCAGGTACTATCTTAACGACCTTAAATCAAGAGCACCATAGTAGTAGTACTTTTGAGAATGCGTTATATTTCTGCAAAACACTTATTTGTGTCGATGCTCCAGTAATTACATAAAATATAAGTTGAATAACAGGAAACAATAGATTCCTACTACACGTAATTAGTTATGAGCAACAACATAGCTCGCGAAATATTCACTTCTACTACGTCTTCACTGTAGAAACCTCGGAAACCTCACAAGTTCACAAGTTCGCACTCCGAAGTATGTCTATTTCTCGCGACCACGCGCAAACCGCTCCATACTCCAAGTCTCTCTCGCGACCGAGCGTCTGTCGCCCGTACCGTCCCGGCACTTCCCGTGTCCAGTGCCATCCTCTCCCAAACTACGCACGGCCAGAACTACCTCGTGTCCTCTCCGGAAGCCCGCTTCCATCCAGTCTCCCCATTCACGAGCGCTGTGATTGGCTAGAACGCTCGCGCTATGTCTTCAAGCCAGCGCACCCACACACATATTTAAGCACATACGAAATACTGGATTGACATTTAAGTACTTGAAATTAAATAAATATTCCTACGGCTGGATCAGTAACACGCTCTACGACACATGAACCATGGACCTTGCCGTCGATGGGGAGGCTTGCGTGCCTCAACAATACAGATAGCCGTACCGTAGGTGCAACCACAACGGAGGGGTATCTGTTGAGAGGCCAGACAAACGTGTGGTTCCTGAAGAGGGGCAGCACCCTTTTCAGTAGTTGCAGGGGCAACAGTCTGGATGATTGACTGATCTGGCCTTGTAACATTAACCAAACCGGCCTTGCTGTGCTGGTACTGCGAACGGCTGAAAGCAAGGGAAACTACAGCCGTAATTTTTCCCGAGGGCATGCAGCTTTACTGTATGAATAAATGATGATGGCGTCGTCTTCGGTAAAATATTCCGGAGGTAAAATAGTCCCCCATTCGGATCTCCGGGCGGGGACTACTCAAGAGGACGTCGTTATCAGGAGAAAGAAAACTGGCATTCTACGGATCGGAGCGTGGAATGTCAGATCCCTTAATCGGGCAGGTAGGTTA
Organism: Schistocerca nitens; assembly: GCF_023898315.1. NCBI lineage: Eukaryota > Metazoa > Arthropoda > Insecta > Orthoptera > Acrididae > Schistocerca > Schistocerca nitens. The sequence continues at coordinate 965,576,384 of NC_064616.1, read as the reverse complement.
GAAAATTTAAAAATGGAAATGGATGGGTTAAAGTTAGATATAGTGGGAATTAGTGAAGTTCTGTGGCAGGAAGAACAAGACTTCTGGTCAGGTGAATACAGGGTTATAAATACAAAATCAAATAGGGGTAATGCAGGAGTAGGTTTAATAATGAATAGGAAAATTGGAATGCGAATAAGATACTACAAACAGCATAATGAACGTATTATAGTGGCCAAGATAGACACGAAGCCCACGCCTACTACAGTAGTACAAGTTTATATGCCAACTAGCTCTGCAGATGACGAAGAAATTGAAGAAATGTATGATGAGATAAAAGAAATTATTCAGGTAGTGAAGGGAGAC